>NC_057801.1:142116674-142292550 GCF_018294505.1 Triticum aestivum
CCCCCCCTAACATCACTTATTAGGGTTTTTTGGAACAGCCGGCAGTTATGAGCCGGAAAAAAAATCTAGTAATTTTTTTTGAACCCTAACCGAAATTTCTTTATTACAGATGAAGCTGTGTTTCTGCCGGCCCTTTTGACCGCGGCTGCCCTGGCAAGCCTGGTCGTCTTCACGTTTTGGGCGGGGCAGAAGCGGTCCCCTTTCACCTTCTGGACACCGTTCCTCGCTTCCAGCACGGCGGTTCTGATCGTCTACGTCGTCTACGTCGTCACCGAGGTAAAAACAACACCCCCCCTTCCCGCGCCTTTTTGAAAATTCCGTTCTAATTCTGATGAACATGATTGGTAGGTTCGGTCAGTAGGCAGCACGTGTTTCGCGTGCATGTCCACGATCGTCCTCTGCAGCTTTCTCGTCAACGACACGAAGAAGTTGGCGCAAAAATATAGCCGCGACGATGACGACTACATCATCGCAGCTATTCCGATGTACATGGACACTCTCAACGTCGTTTTCGTCGTTGCCAAGTTCCTGTACAAGACGATGCTTCGCGAGACGATCGAGGAGTGTTACCTCATTGAGCTGCCCTACATGTCTTACCCCCCTTTACCACTGTGACTATGGGACGGAGGGAGTAGTTATTAATATTACTGTAGTACATTAAATACTTCTCCACGAACATATTACTGCTGCAATACATTGAACATATTACTGCTGTAATACATTGAACATATTACTGTCTGACTTTACCACTGTAATACATTGTACATATTACTGCACACTAAATACTTCTCCACGAACATATTACTGTAGTTATGGAACTCTTGCTCACGTTCTTTCCTCCACCGTCGTCAGGCTCCTTCAGTTACCCCTCCGTTTCGTCTTCGTATAAAAATGCCCAAACATTCAAGTGAAGTGCACATATCATCGTCATTATGAACAAAGGGAGGCACCACCCATGGGCTACAACCAAGAAACATTCGATGATAAATAGTTCCAACTCACATCCAACATTCAATAATCAACGAATAATAATCCGGTTTTGCCTAACTCAAGAACCAAGAATTACATCTCTCAGACAAGACATATAATGGTTGTTGGTGTGTAATAAAAAGATTACAGGCACAACACGGCCTACACCAACTCCTGAGCTTCTCTTCTCCTTTCCTTCTTTTATACACAAACAAGATGGCATGTCACGGTGGCAAAGCAGCAGCATTCAAGAAAGAAGAAAATGGTTTCTTCATAGGCTGGCCTGGCCTGGCCTGGCCTGCTGCTACCCGAGTGCGCCATCGCTAGTTCGCCGATAGGAAATGCACACGGGCTAGCGGATACTCCTTCCCAGAAACCCAGACCCCGGTCTGCGACCACTGCACATCCTCCCACTCCAGATTGTCCTGCAGCACCTGCGTTGCCACGGGTAACACACAACAAAGTTGAATGATGCCCGCCTACGCCCAATGGAGGAATAAAGAGAGAATGATATGGGCTTTGCTGTAGAGGGAAATTACCTCAACTTGTTCAGCTGGCAGTGAATCAGGTAACACCGCCGACATGATCTTGTGTTCTCAACACCGGCTTTACCCTGCATCAGGTAACACAAAAACTTTTTCATGTGCTACTCGAACGCATCCAACTCTCATATAATAATCACTGAATGCAAAATAAAATTGCTCACCGAGCAGCCACACACCATTTTCTGCATGCACTTGACCCTCTCCACATTTAGCCGCTCTATCTGTACCACATGCCAAAACCCTTCTCCCATGGGTGAAGATTGCAGAAGTCGTAAGCCTCGCCCAAGGAATTGAATGTAGTCCAAGAACAGGGGTGATCACATTTTCTGCCGGGTTTTCTGCAAAACACTCGATAGCCTTCTGAAACACACTCACTCGAGTTGGGCACAGTGCTCTGCTTGGTGCAGCAGCACCCAGTTCTGAACCTGGAACCCACAAGAACAATTTCGACAAGTATCATCCGAATGCGTTCTATTAATTCCTCTGCACCTAGTTGACGTACTCTACTGATTCCTATAATGCTGTCAATTTGTAGTTACTAAAATCTTTCTTGCATCTCTGAAAGACTTCGGAAGAATTTCATCTTCTCAATTTCTCATAACTAAAATATTTATGACTCTCTGAGTAAATTAGGGAGATTTTGGACTCCCAGATTTTCATTTGATAAAAGTTTGCATCTATGAAGATATACCAGTAGTTTATTTCACTAACCTCTTATTCCATCCGGGAGCGTGTGGATTCATCTTCCCCGTCGACAGATTAGATGTTGGAGAGGAGCTCTCTCTTCTGCCTGCAGTGTCCTCCTTCGCCGAAAAGATCTCTGCTTCAACGCTCTCCGCCACCACATAATGTTGTGACACAGCTGGCTCAGCCAGTTCATCGCCATTCCCGACCAGAGGGCCAGGCACAGAAGTCTCCCACCTCCTCGAGCATAGCAGATCTGAAATCGTACTTAATCAGCCTAACCAAAGGCCCTAAAGAAAGCAGAAAGCAGTGCCGGCGAACTAAGGACCCACGAACCTGCCGATTGGTTGCTGCAACGAAAACTCCATGGTGGTTCGCCGTCGCCGCCGCCGCTCTTGACCTCTATCTCGCAGTCCTCACCTCCAAAACGCCACTCGCCTTGCCGAAGAAGACGCCGGAACCTGCATTCAATTCGACCCCGCTGCGGCCAGACGGAAAACCAAACTTCCGGATCCACGGATCAGACGGCGGCCCGGATTCTGATCCCTGACACCTCATCGGCGGCGACCTGCCGTTCACCCGAGCCGTCTACTGGGCCCACCACCAAGTGCTGCCGCATACGTATTTTCGTACAGTGCTCTATTTTCTCGATGACCTGTGAAGCTCATATAAAATCTATCCATCCGGGATGAAGGTTTTTTTTTTCCAGAAAAACCTGGAGCCTTGTGAAAGGCGACTAGGGTTAGGGTGGACTCACGGCGGCGCAAGTTGATCCTTTGACGGGACGTGACTGTGGTTGGGCAGAAGATGGTGACGTCGACTGATTCGAAAAAGGGGAAGACGCCCTTGTCGCCGAGGGCAGCTAGGGCAAAGTTGGCAGAGGCGTCGGGAAACTTGACATCACCGACAAGGAAACAACACCTCTGGTCCTGGACGATCTTGAGGAGGGAGAACAGGAGAAGTGGATGCTGGCGGGTAAGGTCCTTTATCGCAATGTTTTCCACATCCAAACAATCTCCAACGCTCTTCGGCCCGCATGGGGCAACCCGAAAGGGCCGGCCTTCAGATCTGTTGGGGAAAACATTTTGTGGCGGATTTTGCTAAAAAGAGAGATCGCGATCGCGTGTGGGAAGGCTCACCATGGCATGTCAGTAAGAATGTTGTGATCCTCTCGGAATTCGAGGAGTGTATGCGACCTTCTGAATTGAGGTTTGACAAGTTGCAGTTATGGGCGAGAGTCACGAATCTTCCCTTTAATCTTCGTGATGATAAGTGGAGTGTTTCGATAGCGGGTCAAATTGACAAGAATGCTACGACAGTCCAGTTTGATCACATGGCTGATTTTCTCAGAGCTAGGGTTACAGTTGATGTGCATAAGCTCTTGTGGAGATGGATACTGATAGAGTCTAAGAGGAGAAAGCTGATACGTCTCCAACGTATTTATAATTTTTTATTGTTCCATGCTATTATATTACCCGTTTTGGCTGTTTATGGGCTTTACTTTACACTTTTATATCATTTTTTGGACTAACCTACTAACCGGAGGCCCAGCCCAAATGCTGTTTTTTGCCTATTTCAGTGTTTCGAAGAAAAGGAATATCAAACGGAGTCCAAACGGAATGAAACCTTCGGGAGAGTTATTTTTGGAACGGAAGCAATCCGGGAGACTTGGAGTATACGTAAGGGAAGGAACGAGGAAGCCACGAGGCAGGCAGGTGCGCCCTACCCCCCGGGCGCGCCCCCACCCTTGTGGGGCCCTCGTGGCTCCTGTCGGTGTCAAAACCGGCGGATCTCGGGTAGGGGGTCCCGAACTGTGCGTCTAGGCGGATGGTAACAAGAGACGAGGGACACAATGTTTTACCCAGGTTCGGGCCCTCTCGATGGAGGTAAAACCCTACGTCCTGCTTGATTAATATTGATGATATGGGTAGTACAAGAGTGGATCTACCACGAGATCAAGGAGGCTAAACCCTAAAGCTAGCCTATGGTATGATTGTTGTAATGTATGTTGTCCTACGGACTAAAGCCCTCCGGTTTATATAGACACCGGGGGAGGCTAGGGTTACACAGAGTCGGTTACAATGGTAGGAGATCTACATATCCGTATCGCCAAGCTTGCCTTCCACGCCAAGGAAAGTCCCATCCGGACACGGGACGGAGTCTTCAATCTTGTATCTTCGTAGTCTTGGAGTCCGGCGGACGATGATAGTCCGGCTGTCCGGACACCCCCTAGTCCAGGACTCCCTCAGTAGCCCCTGAACCAGGCTTCAATGACGATAAGTCCGGCGCGCATAATGTTCGGCATTGCAAGGCGGGTTCCTTCCTTGAATAATCCAGAGAAGATCATGAACACCAGGATAGTGTCCGGCTCTGCAAAATAAATTCCACATTCCACCGTAGAGAGAATAAAATGTACACCAGTCCAATCTGCTGACGTATTACGCGGCATGACATCACACCGCTACCAAGCCTTTACTTGAATCGTTTTTTATTATACCACCTCAGCACGTTTAGCGAAGCGGTTCCCTTGGCACGTCTTGTCGAAGCAGAGATCGTGTTCCCCTTATTCCGGGATTCTCATCAATACGTGTGTGGGTAACCCAACCGTGCCCGTCGCCACGCCTCCTCTATCGAAGGTGAATCCCAAACGGTCACGGAGACGGCCCTTGGTATTTTCCCCCTTTATAAGAGGACCAAGGCTCGTTCTTTTTCTTCAATCTCGCATCGAATCTCCTCCTTGTTCCCAGTTCTAACACCTAGGGCCTCAGATTCGAGCGCTTTGGATTCTCAACTATGTCCGGCTCCGACCTCCAGGGCCGGTGGATGCCCTCCTCCATCACGGAGGAGGACATATTGAAGTTACGTGAGGCCAAGTACCTGGCCTACGAGATTTCGCACAGGTTGCCTGTCCAAGGGCAGGCCGTGCCCGCCCCCGAGCCCGGCGAATACGTTGTCTTCGTATCCCACCTCCGTCGGGGTTTAGGCTTCCCGACGGACCCCTTCGTGAGAGGGCTCATGTTCTACTACGGGCTGGATTTTCACGATTTGGCTCCGGAGTCCATCCTCCAAATCTCCGCATTCATCATCGTTTGCGAAGCCCTCCTCCGCGTCACTCCCCACTTCGGCCTGTGGCTGAAAACCTTTAAGGTGGAGCCGAAGATGATCGAGGGGCGTCAAGCGGAGTGTGGCAGGGCGGCCATAAGTAGAAAGGCCAATGCCCCGTGGCCCGAGGATTCCTTCCAGGAGGAACTCGGACTGTGGCAGCAGGAGTGGTTCTATATCACCGCTCCGAAGGGCAGCAAGCAAAAGCCGCCGCCTTCATTCCGCCCGGGACCTCCACGCCAGCTGAAGTCGTGGGTCAACCAGGGGCTCAATTGGGGGCCGTCCGAAGACGTGCCCTTGTTGCAGGGCCGGATTCGAGACCTCCAGGCGAGGGAGATCAATCTGGTCGTGGTGATGCAGGTTATGCTAATCAAGCATCTTCTGCCCTGCAAACGCCGTCCTCTCCGTCTATGGGAGTTCAACCCGGAGGGACCTCGGATTCTCCAACACTTCATGGGTGTGACACCCGTGGAGATGTACAAGTTGTTCTTCGGACCGCAGGTGGCGTGTCCGGAATTGGCCGAGGACGCAGGCCTAAGCCGCAATCGCCCGGATACTCAGGTAAATAGCTCAGAGCCCGGACGTTCTGTTTATCTGCTTTTCTAGAGTTCGCCTCCTGACCCATTACTCTTCACAGGAGTGGGTGGCGCGATCGAGGCTGATAAGGTGTCCGGCCCCCCTCCCAGAGACCGCACTGGAGCCCGTGCTGGTCAGAATGTTGGAGGTCGCACCCATAGAAGGGAGCGATGGGGAAAATAGAGGAGCTATTATTTTGCCCAAAGGGGCGTCTGAAGAGGGGGGAATCAAAAACCCCTCCTCCCAAGGGGAGAAGAGGACCACCTCCGAAGATCCGGAGGCCAAAGCCCCCAAACGGGGGAAGAGATCTTCCCCGGGGGGTCCGGCGTCCGGGGAGAATCCGGACGCACAATCATCACCAAAGAATCAGCCCTCCAGCGAGCCATGAGTATGAAAAGGGGATTTCATCAGTAAGAAAATACCTCCATTTGTGCTTCTGTGGGTAACCGAAATTTTTATCCTGTAGTTCGGATTTGCAGCCTTCTCAGATGAGTTCGTCTTCGGGGGACCTTCTTCCGAAGATGATGGAGAGCGAAAGGCCTCCGTCTGCTGCGCCGTCAGATAAGGCAGACGAGCCTGAAGTATCATCACGGAGGGTACCCCCGAGTCCGGAGGGGCCGGAGAGTTCGGCGCCCGCTGGTATCCGGCCGGGAGAACTGAAGAATCTGCTTGAGAGGGCGTCCATCTCAGAAGATCACCGTGCGTTGATGCTCATGGTGATTGGAAGGATTTCGTCCGCCGAGAGCGGATTGCGTAATGCCGCTATGAGTTTGCTGGCGGGATTTGAGGTACGCGAAAATGACGCACCTTCTATTTTTTTGACAGTTTTGCACATAAAAGTGTGCCCTGTATAGATAGTAGCCCCTGAGACTCGGTAGGTTGTCGAAAACGACAGCGTGCCGAGGATCGAAATCGCAAGTAATGAATGTCGCCGTTCCTATGCTGGTGGCGGATAGTCCGAGGGCTAGCCGGACTAGTGGGGTTGCCGAGTTAATGCGGCAACTTGACGCGGCGGATGCGGACATCGCACTTGTCAACCGGCGACTTGACGAGTCGCAAGGTAAATGAGTTCTCCACAGTCGCTTTATTAAGGGGGTCAAAGCCCTCCTCTGATAAATTAAATGCTATTACCCAGACGGTGCTGCTGCTATGGAGAGCCTTCGGGCCGAACTTGCTCAAGCTAAGGAGCAAGCCCGAAGGAGTGACGCGGCTGCCTCGAGGGCGGCTGAGGAGTTGAAAGCCGAAAGGGCTGCGCACTGCCTAAGCAGGGAAGAGGTGGCCGAATTGGCCGTAAAAGTAAAAGATTCTGCCGACCGCATTGAAGCTCTTGAAAAGGAGCGCTTATCGGAGCGGGAAGACCTGAGGAAGGCCACCGCCGAGGCCAAGGATGCCCGCTCTGAAATGCGGGCCATGAAGGAGGAGCTGCGCCAGGCCGGAGATATCGTGGCTGGCAAGCCTTTTCTGCTGCATCGCTGGTTTGTGGATCAAAAGTATGCTCAATTTGATCGGCTGTGGAGTTCGGAGGATCCGTATATGGACTTAGCGGCAAGTGCGGCTGATGCCGTTGAGCACTTCCGGAGCCAGAAGGATCACAAGACGGAAGAGCTATTTTGGTCTCAATTCCATAGTCCGGAACGCTCACTTCCGTTGACCGACTGGTTAGCCGAGTGGGCCGAGCTAAATAGATTATCCGGACTTGCCATGACTAACATCGTGGCTCATGTCTGGCCAGAGAGGCCCAAGGCGACGAGCTACTTCGGCTTACTGCAGCAATTCCTTGGGGCGGTGCCGCATATCAAGGAGATGAAGCGGTCGGCCTGCATCGAAGGCGCGCGGATGGCTCTTGCCCGCGTGAAGGCGCATTGGACAGAGATGGATGCCACCGCTGTTGCTGCCCAGGGTTCGGATGAAAGCCGTCTCCCCACCGAGCACTATTTCGGGGAAGTTATGCGTGGTGCTCGTGTAATAGAGTCGCAGTGCTCAAAAAATGTCACGTTCAAATGAACGTTTTAGCTTGTAAAACGATGATTAAGCTATAACTGCTTTTTATACTTGTGCGTCCCAAGTAGTAAAACTTCTCCTATGCGGCCGTTTGCGTATACTTTTGTATAACCTGAAAGATTGCAGTCTTCGGCTTCAGCCCCCACGCACAAGGTGCGGGGGTGTTCGCAAAAATAGCGCGTTTTCACACTTAATCCGACGTCTCGGTCCTATTAAGGAGGTGGTAGCGTAGCGAACGAGGCAATCCGGACTATAATGCTTTATCACTTTCACTTAGCCAGTGTAGTTCGAGGGTGGGGCTACGATATAGCCCCTGGGGGCACCGCACTTCTCTGATTTCGGGGTGCGTGTGTGCCTGACCGGGAAACGGTCCTTCGTCAAAGCGGGGAATTCTAAACATTCCGGTAGTCGATCGAGTGGTTGACCAGTCTCTCGCTATATCATGACAGTCAGTTTTCGGCTTTCTCTACTGAGGTGCTCGCCCAGCCGAACTGGGGCACAATCGCAGTAGTTCTCCTGGTGCCGCGTTAGCCGATGATACGGAACGTAAGGCAGCAAAACACAGGAGCCGGGCAAACCCAACATTTGACCAAAGACATGATTCGGAGCTGATGCATATAATGCCTAACTCGAGACACCGATCACTCCCTAAGGTGTTCGGTCTTTATGATAATGGGCGGAATAACGCCCTAAGCCCCTAGTGTCCAGGTACGGGCATGGTCTTCTGACGCGGCCGATGCCAAAACGTCAGGCTCCGCATTGGTTATAGGAGGAAACCAAGGGAGAATAACAACAAGAGACAGTAAAAAAGGTTTACGCAGGGTCTTAATCTGAAAAGAATCCTCGCAACGGGTCCCTACTGCATGTCTGCGCCTGTGTCTCCGTTGTGCCGTTATCCTGGACGGGTATGCACGTTGTTCATCTATAAAAAGAGAGGAACGCTTAGTTTGGAAACAATTCGTGCGAAAAAAGGAGAAGAAAAAAGGTATGTGTGAAAGAAGAAACATAAATAAGTAAAGCGGGGTTCGTATGAACTCACGATTCTTTGTGCGCGCAACCCCTTGTCAAGGGTTGTGCGGCTAGGGAGCCCCTAGCCAACCAATGCCGGACTCGTCTATCCGTGTCCGGGGTCTTCAAGTGACCCTCGCACTGAAATGATGCCTCGAGGACCGGGCATCTTGAGTGTAAGAGACGCGTAATGCGGTATGGCATTGAAACGGACAAAAGCCTTTCGTCCCAAGAGTGCTTGATATCCACTTTTAAATGGGACGATATGAAAAATTAGTTTTTCGCGCCGAAAATTGTTCGGTGATCCGAACACGACTTCTAGTAATATGGAGCCTGTGCACTTGGCATAAGGGCCTGGCGTCACTCCTTTAAAGGAAGTGCGGCTGTGTCGAATTTTAGTAGGGCCTATCCCCATCTTGCGGATTGTGTTTGAATACAGCAGGTTTAAGTCGCTGCCTTCGTCAATTAGGACTTTAGTAAATTGTAATCCGTCGATTATGGGATTCAATATCAGGGCAGTCTGTCCCGCGTTTCGAACGCTTCTGGAATAGTCCAGGTGGTCGAAAGTGATTGGTTTTGAGATCCAATCTCTATGGTCTGCTGGGTTGGACCGTGCGAGGCTCTTTTTAGGAAGTGCCGCACTATTTTTCCGTATTATCACATGAAGTGAGTTTACTGCTTTGACCTCTTGTGGGAAAGTCTTTTATTTTCCGGTGCTCTGCTGGTGGGGTTTATCTTCTTCGCTTGACGTGTCGAGCCCCTTGTGTTCGGCGTTTAGTCGGCCGGACTGTTTGAAAACCCAACAATCCCTGTGGGTGTGGTTTGCAGGCCTTCCGGGGGTACTGTGGATTTGACATATCCGACCCAAAATCTTCTTTAAGTTGGACAACTCATCGCTGTCATCCTTAAGAGGTGGTGTTTTGTTGTTTGGCCGCGAGCTTTTGAATCCGGCGTTGACTGCCGTGCTCTTTGGGCTTTTCTCTTTATTCCGGCGCTGCTCTTTTCTGCGCCGTGATTTTCCGTTTCCATCTCTTATCTCGGATGTACTTGGGTCGCTGGTGCTGCATCTTGCTAGCCAGCTATCCTCTCCCGCACAGAAGCGGGTCATGAGGCTTGTTAGTGCGTACATTGTCCTCGGTTTCTCTTGGCCGAGGTGCCTGGCAAGCCATTCGTCTCGGACATTGTGTTTAAAAGCTGCTAAGGCTTCGGCGTCCGGACAGTCGACTATTTGGTTCTTTTTGGTGAGAAACCTGTTCCAGAATTTCCGTGCTGACTCTCCGGGCTGTTGAGTTATATGACTTAGGTCATCTGCGTCCGGAGGGCGGACATAAGTCCCTTGAAAATTTGCTCTAAACGCGTCCTCGAGCTCTTCTCAACTTCCAACAGTGTTTTCTGGGAGGCTTTTAAGCCAATGATGGGCTGGCCCTTTGAGCTTGAGGGGTAGGTATTTTAGGGCGTGGAGATCGTCTCCTCTGGCCATGTGTATATGTAGTATATAATCTTCTATCCAGACTCCAGGGTCTGTTGTTCCATCGTAGGCCTCTATGTTTATGGGTTTAAATCCTGCTGGGAATTCATGGTCCAGCACCTCATCGGTGAAACATAGTGGGTGTGCGGCGCCCCTGTATTTGGGTGTGCCGCTATCTTCGGACACTTGACGTGTTGCCTTGTTTCCTGGGGCCTTCTTCTTTGGCCCGTAAATGGACCTGGCTGGGCCGTCTGTCTTTCCAGTTTTATGTGCGACGCCGCTTTCAGAATTTGGCCTATCATCTGGCCATCTATCCAACCAGGCAACCTCTTTATTTTTTGGCGGTGGGGGATCTATGGCCTCCTCGTCGAATTCTGGCAGCAGCTTGCGCTTCGGGTAGCTCTTTGATTGGTGGCCATTGCCGTATTTATCCGCGGTTTTAAGTACTTTGCTCCACCTCATTCTGAGTGTGTCTTCCGCTGTTTTGAGCTTCCGTTTTTCCTTCTTCAAGCTTCTTGCAGTGTTGACGAGTCTTTTCCGAAGGTTTTTACCTTCCGGCGGCGTGTCCGGCGTGAGATCGTCCGAACCGTCGTTTTCGCCGGGCCTGGACTGATTATCTGGCTCGTCCTGTTCGGACGGTTGCTTATCTGCATGCTCGTCGTCCACTTTTGTGCCCTGCTGTAATGCGGGGTCCTTAGGAGCGTTGTTGTTGTCGAGGCGGGGCTTAGGGCAGCGTCTGCGCCGCCGTTTTGGTTGTTCATCGGCGGGGTTATCCTCTGCCCCGGCCTGTTGGTCCTCGTTATCGCTCTCTTTTGCGGTATCCACCATGTATATGTCGTATGACGAGGTGGTCCTCGTGTGCCCTATAGGCGCTGTTTTTTGTTCGTCTCCGGCGTCGTCGTCTATACCGTCGATGTCTTTGGAGTCGTAGTCTAGCATGTCGGTTAAATCGTCGACAGTGGCTACAAAGTGGGTGGTGGGTGGGCTCTGAATTTGTTCATCGTCCGAATCCCAACTATCCTGGCCATGGTCCGGCCAGGACTCTCCCGATAACGAGAGACGCTTTAGTGAATTTAGAATGTCGCCAAAGGGCAAGTGTTGGAAGATGTCCGCAGCAGTGAATTCCATAACCGGCGCCCAATACGATTTGGTTGGTAGGGGCGTGGGAGGTTCGGAGTCCGGCAAGGAGTCTGGCACCTTGGAATCACGAGTTTGGCGAGGGACAAGATCAGTGTTCGGCTCCATCACCGTGGAAGTTGAAGCCCCCGAGGCGGTGTCCATCCATCGATCCTCCATCTGGGCAATCGGCTCCGGACTAATGGTCGGAGCGGATTCATGTGCGGCCACCAAGGCACTGTTCGGCGGCAGAGCTAGATCATGCCCATCGCAACAGTGCGGCGCGCTTGGCTGTGGCTCGAGTCCGTCGAAGATCAAGTCTCCGCGGACATCGGCCGTGAAGTTTAGGCTTCCGAATCTGACCTGACGGCCAGGGGCGTAGCTTTCGATCTGCTCCAGATGGCCAAGCGAATTAGCCCGCAGTGCGAAGCCGACGAATACGAAGATCTGTCCGGGGAGAAAAGTCTCACCCTGGACAGCGTCGTTGGTTGCAGATGCCATCAAGCCTATCGGTGACGACACAGAGGAACTCTCAATGAAAGCACCAATGTCGGTGTCAAAACCGGCGGATCTTGGGTAGGGGGTCCCGAACTGTGCGTCTAGGCGAATGGTAACAGGAGACGAGGGACACGATGTTTTACCCAGGTTTGGGCCCTCTCGATGGAGGTAAAACCCTACGTCCTGCTTGATTAATATTGATGATATGGGTAGTACAAGAGTGGATCTACCACGAGATCAAGGAGGCTAAACCCTAAAGCTAGCCTATGGTATGATTGTTGTAATGTATGTTGTCCTACGGACTAAAGCCCTCCGGTTTATATAGACACCGGGGGAGGCTAGGGTTACACAGAGTCGGTTACAATGGTAGGAGATCTACATATCCGTATCGCCAAGCTTGCCTTCCACGCCAAGGAAAGTCCCATCCAGACACGGGACGGAGACTTCAATCTTGTATCTTCGTAGTCTTGGAGTCCGGCGGACGATGATAGTCCGGCTGTCCGGACACTCCCTAGTCCAGGACTCCCTCAGCTCCCCTGACCGACTTCTTTTGCCTATATACATCCATATACCCTAAAAACATCGAGAACACAATAGATCGGGAGTTCCGCCGCCACAAGCCTCTCTAGCCGCCAAAAACCAATCGGGACCCTTCGGCACCCTACCGGAGGGGGGATCCCTCACCGGTGGCCATCTTCATCATCCCGGTGCTCTCCATGACGAGGAGGGAGTAGTTCACCCTCGGGGCTGAGGGTATGTACCACTAGCTATGTATTTGATCGCTCTCTCTCTCTCTCTCTCTCTCTCTCTCTCTCTCTCTCTCCCTCTCTCTCGTGTTCTTGATTTGGCACGATCTTGATGTATCGTGAGCTTTGCTATTATAGTTGGATCTTATGATGTTTCTCCCCCTCTACTCTCTTGTAATGGATTGAGTTTTCCCTTTGAAGTTATCTTATCGGATTGAGTCTTTAAGGATTTGAGAACACTTGATGTATGTCTTGTCGTGCTTATCTGTGGTGACAATGGGATATTCACGTGATCTACTTGATGTATATTTTGGTGATCAACTTGCGGGTTCAATGAACTTATGCATAGGGGTTGGCACACATTTTCATCTTGACTCTCCAGTAGAAACTTTGGGGCACTCTTTGAAGTACTTTGTGTTGGTTGAATAGATGAATCTGAGATTGTGTGATGCATATCGTATAATCATGCCCACGGATACTTGAGGTGACATTGGAGTATCTAGGTGACATTAGGGTTTTGGTTGATTTGTGTCTTAAGGTGTTATTCTAGTACGAACTCTATGATAGATCGAACGGAAAGAATAGCTTCGTGTTATTTTACTACGGACTCTTGAATAGATCAATCAGAAAGGATAACTTTGAGGTGGTTTCATACCCTACCATAATCTCTTCGTTTGTTCTCCGCTATTAGTGACTTTGGAGTGACTCTTTGTTGCATGTTGAGGGATAGTTATATGACCCAATTATGTTATTATTGTTGAGAGAGCTTGCACTAGTGAAAGTATGAACCCTATGCCTTGTTTCCTAGCATTGCAATACTATTTGTGCTCACTTTTATCATTAGTTAGCTTGCTGTTTTTATATTTTCATATTACAGAAACCTATATCCGCCATCCATATTATACTCGTATCACCATCTCTTCGCCGAACTAGTGCACCTATACAATTTACCATTGTATTGGGTGTGTTGGGGACACAAGAGACTCTTTGTTATTTGGTTGCAGGTTTGTTTGAGAGAGACAATCTTCATCCTACGCCTCCCAAGGATTGATAAACCTTAGTGTCAGGACCCCGACTCAATGCCACATCGATCTAGCATGTAACACCTCATATCACTTTGCGGCCTCACGCACGGTATTCCCACGGGTGTCGCCTTACCTTTGCCCGGGACCGTTTGCGCCTTTTGGCACACGTATATGACAGTGTCGCTAGCATCCATATGATAAGGAGCCCGGGCTGACATGGCTAGTCGTAAACCCAAAGTGGCACAAACTTACAGGGACAGGCATCCATGACCCAGCATCGAACGTGTCGGTCATCAGCGAGTGAATCCAGGCTGTAGCACTCGGCTAGCAGGACTCCGGTGAACCGGGCTGTAGCGGGCTAACAGGACTCCGGTATTCATCGCGTGACATTTCCCCGAAGGGACAGACACAGGAACGAAGAAGGACACATGCCGGCCAGCCTAAGTGTTCCGGAGCAGTAGCAAGCTACCATGGCTCGGTGGAAACACTAGGAGACATTTCCCGGTAAGAGAGGCTACTAAGGATAAACAACTAGGTTGTCAGATCCCACACATACCAAGCATTTCAATAACATACACACAATATGCTCGATATGTGCAAATACAACATGGCATCACAACATGACTCTACAACTCAAGTATTTATTCAATAGGCTTCGAGGAGCGAGATATTACAAACAGGGGTCTCACGACCCAACATTCAGAGCATACAAGTCAAAGCACAAACGGAAGCTATCATGTCTGAGTACAGACATCTATAAATGAAAAGGGCTGAGAAGCCTGACTATTTATCAGATCCTGCCGAGGCACAAGATCGTAGCTGAGGTATCAAGCTAAACGTCGAAGTCCAAGCGGAACTACTAGTGAGACTGAAGTCTCTCTGCAAAAACATAAAATAGGCAAACCTGAGTACAAATGTACCCAGCAAGACTTACATCAGATCTACCTACACATGCATCATTATCAACAAAGGGGATGGTGGAGTTTGACTGCAGCAAGCCAGCTTTGACTCGGTGGCTATCCTGAACTACGACCTGCAGGGGTGTACTTCTTCATACATGTTTCCACCACTTAGCGTCTGCACACGACATGTGCTCGGCAGACTTCAAGCGAAAGCCGACGTGGGTGTAGACCACGACCTACCTAAACACTCAAGTCTCTAGTCCAGGTTTATCGCCTATTCGGGTTCCATCCATGAGGAGATCCGGCCGGAGTTTCGCTCACAGCCCCAAACGATGTGAACAGGGTTCCGTGACACCAAACGGGCGCCCGGTTTACCCGGCCATGTGCCTACCGCATCATAGCCCACCCCTACGGTCAGCGCTGTCCACGGCCTCCAGCATACTACAAACACCAGAAACTACTTGCAACTCCTGGACAGAGGACAAGGGTGAATAAGAAGTCGAGCGGGGTCATATTTCAGGGCCCAATGTATGGTAGTAGCTGAATCATGGATCACAAACACAGAACTCAGTTCCTGAGGACGGCTTCAATGAGACAACCCACCATGTACTCCTACATGGCCTCTCACCGTCACCTTTTACCAAATCGTGTTCACACACTTAGCTCACACACAGTAGGACATGTTCACACGCCTCTGATTCATCCCCGATGAATCAGACCTGACTCAACTCTAAGCAGTAGCAGGCATGACAAACAAACATGAATGAGTAGGCACAACAGGGCTCAAACAACTCCTACTCATGCTAGTGGGTTTCATCTAATTACTGTGGAACGACAGGTCATGCAGAGGATAAAGGGGTTCAGCTACCGCAGCAAGTAACAGATGAATCGATGTTGTCCTAATGCAGTAAAAGAGAGCAGGAGCGAGAGAGTGGGATTTTATCGGAATGAACAAGGGGGTTTTGCTTGCCTGGCACTTCTGAAGATAGCATTGAGTCTTCATCAGTGTCAACGATCACATCATCGGTATCACGTCTATCGAGAGGGGACAATTACCGGCAACATAGAAGGGAACACAATCAATGCAATGCACAATATGATGCATGATCATGACATGGCAAAATGAATGTGTTTTGAGCTAATGCAACTAGCAACAGATTAAATGAAGTTGGTTTGAATATAAAATTCAAATTCAAACTCCATATGTGATTAAATAAATGCCCTTTATATGATTTGTGCTAAACAGCAGCTATAAGTTGTTCTAACATGCATGAAAATGGTACAGATGGATTCCTTGAATTTTTCTGATAATTTTTCATATATAATTTATTTAATTTGGAGTTACGGTTAATTTTCTATGATTTTTAAAAGTTTTAGGCATTTTCTGGAATTTCAGAATGAAATTAAATCCAGAAAGTACTTATTGCGTCAACATGACATCACCTTGACGTCATCAGGTCAACGGGGCAGATTCAGGTCAAACCTGACCAGTGGGGTCCACTGGTCAGTGACTGGGGCTGGATAGTGCCAATGACAGGTGGGGCCGGGTTAACAGACACGTCAGCACGGTCAAAGCTGACGTGTGGGCCCACTGTGGTTATCTTAAACTAAACAGGGGGTTAACCATGGTTAGTTAAGGGCGTGGGGCCCACAGTCAGTGGCCAAGGCCTGGGTTAGCGGGGGTGGTTAGGCCCTAATGACCGGCCACATCAGCTCTCGCCGGAGTGTAGCCGGCGACGACCACAGAGCACGGCGGGGGACGCCGGACTTGCGCTAGGGGCATCGGATCGACGCGCCAAGGGCACCAGGAGGTAGCCCGCGCCCGTGCGCATCTAGGGGGGGCCAACGGGAGGTGCGGGGGTGGCCGGGGTTCGCCGGAGTGGAGCCCGAGGCGGCGGCCGGAGCTCGGCCATGTGCGGGGTTGGGCTGCGGCACGCTAGGAGAGAAACTGATGGTCCAGACGGCATCCGCGGGCCACCAGAAGCGCGCTGGTGCCACGGGTTCGAGCAGAGGGGCTCGGGTCAGGAGTGGCCGGGGTGCTACGGCACGGGAACGAGCAAAATGAAGGAGGGGAAACGGAGTGGAGCTCACAGGGGTTGCGACGGTGGCCTCGGGGAGCTCGGGGAGGCACCGGAGCCGACGAATTTGACGAAGATGGCCGGCGGTCCCGAGGTTGAAGAAGACACCGAGGGCGGTGTTGCAGCACGTCTGGGGCCTCGTGGCTCGTTGAGGAGGTAGAGGGAGGACCGACGGAGCTCTGGGAGGCGTCGGGGAGCCGTGGGGTGGCCGGTAGCCACGGTGGCTCTCGTCGGTGGCGGCGGCTCCGTTCGGGGAGGGAAACAGAGGAGGGGGGAGAGTGTTCGGGGAAGAGAGAGAGAGCAGCAAGAGAGGAAGAGGAGCGAGGGGACACGAGGCGTGAGGGGGAGGCTCGGAAACGCCTCGGTGGAAGCAGGAGGTGGCCGAGGCGGCATCGGCGCTCGCCACCGAGCTGCTTCGGTGCGAGGGGAGGAAGATGACAAGGGGGAGGAGGAGGTGGGCTGGGCCGGCCAGGTGGGGGAGCTGGGCCGGCTGGTGGGCTGCACGGGTGAGGCCAGGTAGGCTTTCTGCTCTGTTTTATTTAATTCTGCTCTGTTTTCTTTTATTTAATTCTTTTGCCACTGTTTGAATTTTAAAATAATTCAAACAATGCCAAAAACTCATCTGAATATTTTTATTTTGCTAGATGGACTTTTCCAAAAGCTTATAAAATATTTCAGGGGCATTTGAAATTATATTCTAATTATATGAATATAATTGAAATTCAAATAGCTAATGATTTAAATTCAAAGTCCCGAAAATAAATCCTTAAAAATGTTCAATATTTTGGTTGGGACCAGAACCCTTACCAAAAATTATCAAACATTTAAGAAGAGCATTTTGGAGCAATGAATGAGATTTCTAGGGTTTTTGCCCTTCTTTTATTTAAGTTTTTGAGGCTTCCAGAATTCCTCAGTTCAGGTTTCAAAAATTTAAACATGATGCTCAGATGAAGCTAGCCTAGAGCATTACCAGAAGCTAGGGATGTGACAACTCACCCCCACTAAACAAGAATCTCGTCTCGAGATTCAAGCGTAGGGTAAGGTGAAAGGGGAATGCAAACTAGCACAATCTTCACGATCCAGGTTGTACTTCAAATGAACGTTGATTTGAACACCATCTTTGTCTTGTCGTCTTGTTCTGAGAACTCCAACTAACATGACAACGAGAGGAAAGGAAAGACCCTAAAAGAATCGTTCTTCTCGAAGGCCGAACAACTCAGGATTAACTCACGGAATGAGACATAGAACCATCTCTCAAGCTGAGAGACGAAGCATACCTCTAGAGGGATGGAGTGGAACATATGACGAAGGTTCACTAGGTAGACAATGATTCCACACCTAAAAAGGTGGTAAACGATTGTCAACATAGCGAGGAGTTGAGTTGCCATGATACCACGACGAAACATCCTGGAGGAGGGTGATTCGTAGATTATTATCTTAAGTGGCAAAAAGAATTACCTTTGATATAGAGATCATTGAGACTTTCTATATCAGCCTAAGGCAATTCACAACGATCGTTTGGAGGGGGCCAGTAGGATGGCATACTCGGACTTGGATGATGTGGATTACCTTGTTGAAGACAATGCAATGGATGAATTTCCTTATCACCGGAGATGGAAAAGACCCGTGGTAGAATGGCACATTGGCGGTGCAAGCTGGGAACAAAATGCAAATGCTGGGAATGATTCTAGTAACTGGGGAGAGGCTCAACAATAGAGAGTTATTCCACTATTGGAATGGTTATAGCATAACCGAGGAAGTTGAGAGCAAACCTAGTTAGTGTCGACGGTAACACCTAACGCTTGTGCGTGCTCTCAAGAACTTGAGCATTTCCATAATCATCAAGGTTTTACCAACATCCGTGTCAAGGGTCCGGTAACACAACTTACTACCATGATGAATGGTGATGGAGGATGCAGATGCAAAGGAAGATAACACCTTCTCAGATTTCACCTTAGCGAGGCCAAGGAAATAAAATCTGGATGATCGACCGAGAGACATTTAGCACTCCGCTTCTAATGTTCTCCTTGAGGTGCTAGTGTACCCATTCATAGATATGGTTTGATATCTAGAACATCAAATAAAAAGGTCGGACTTCGGAACACAGAAATCCATAGGGCAACTAGGGAGTAAATCCTACGAAATCCCTATGGGGAGGTGGCCAACTTCCTCAATCAAGATATTATAATAACAGGTCTTCCGGCTGGGTGTGTTGGCCACGACATCCACTTTACCGGTTTTCGAGGGACCGATATTATAGTTCTTGGGAAATGTTCCAACCCATCATATCTGCCTGAGATTCAGATCTGGTTGGTGTCAGGATATTCCAGACTCATCGAGTCTAGGAAGAAAAATGAAAGTTTGCAACACGAATCGACGAGATGACGTTGCGAGATTCTCGGGGAATGAACTACGATAGCAAGCTCCAAAACATGAGCTGATTCTGCTACAAACATGTGAACACGTTGTCCCAGACAAGCATGCCCACATGGTAGTCTTACAATAAAACACTACCGAGTTCTGGTTGGGAACCATTAGCGAGGATATCGAAGTTCTTTCATAAGTCCGGATTAGCTCTTATGAAGGTACTCCTTCTCCTTGAACAAATCAGTCAGTGGCTTGGTGTGCTAGAATACACATATGGAATGAAGGTTGCAAGTCTCCAGACCACAGAATACTTCGCACGTGTGCATGACTGACTTGCGATGATTCCAGAGGAAGCAACATTGACTTTCTCGAGTCCACGGTGGCAACTTGCATCAAATGCACATGAACTAGAGGAAGTCACTTCTTACATCCGAACATATGCTTCATGAGCTAGCATGAACAAATGCTTTCAAAAGTTTCCAACACTAGCTTAATGTTCAGCAAAATTATGAAGAAGACAAGGATGTTGTCAATGGGCACAACAACAATTCATCTGGGTTTCCTTTTAAAAGGAATTCCATAGTTAAGTGAACAAGTGATAGCATTGGTCAGACCCAAAAGATATAATGGGGTATGCTCGAGGGATCAACCACGAGTAAGACAACATTACGAATATCGTTGGTACTGATTTGATTTGATGATAGCCCACACTCAAATCAAAGGATTGATAAGACAATAGGTCCAGCAACTGATCACAGGGACCAATCGATGAAGATATCACCTTTCTTCAACACACACTACACAAGAATATCCCTTTGGAACGAGCTAAGTTAGGCAAGCTTTTATCTTCCAATTCTCCAAGTTGTTGTCTAGCTTAACCGACTAGCTCAGGGATATCCAACACAGATTCTTGGAGAAAGGGTGGTTCACAAGAAATAAACCAACTTGATCACGAGCTCAACATAACGGTCAGGTGACGACCTGGTGATACTTCCGAGAAGATATTCGAAAAATCACGAACCACCGGTATGTTACTAAGCTCGAGAACAATCTCGCTTTTCAGGGCAAGACGATATGATCAATAGAGCAAGGATTTGAAATAATCCTAACTCATCGATCGAGGAGTGAACCAGGAGAATGGACTAGGTAGCATGATCAACCTTAGAATGATGATTCAAAACCAACACGCTAAGAATGAAATTATTGTCCTTTAACTACCAAGCAACGAGGTTGCTAGGCGTATTGATTTCACACATCACAATTCATTTGTCGGTATTCCGGTTGCATCAACACGAGGGCCGAGGAATGACTAATGATGGTGAGAAGTATCACTATGTCAAGAATTCACAAGAGCCGGTGCAATCCTCATGAAAATCCTGACATAAAGACGGTAATACTTCAGGGTAGAACAGAATCAAAAACTGGATTAGCAATTTGATCTGCGGAGCACAACTTCTTTGACCCAATCCTGGATATGGAAGAGGTACTGGAGTTTGTTTCTCCTAGTCATTCTGCGATAGAATGGCTTGACGGACCACAAGAGTAATAGGCATCGATAAACGAACGCACGCATACTCTTGACTATCAATTGATAGACGAAGGTCAGTAGACAACTAAAGAGGGACAACTCAAAGGAACACACGATTTTCTGAGTTGTGGATGCATGGTTTGGCATGTCGAACGAATTCAACATTTCTTCCAGATAACCCATGCAGAGAGGTAGGACTGGCAGAGTCACGATTTATGAATGGAGATCTCCTCAAGAGTACTCTAATTGTGATCTTTTGATCCAATAAACATCTGCCATAAGCGGTTCATAGTATTTGGAAGAAGGAAATACCACGGACCTCGAGGACTATCGCAAAGTTACTAATATCCTGAAGGAACTAGCAAACACTATCAACATGAAGTAAGTAGAGTGAATCTCGGGTTCAGAACCCAGGAATAGAATACCTACTAACTAAATGGCATTACGGGATGCTTTCAATAATGACGGCCAGAGTCATCACCTGGAGCATAAATCATGGCTAGGCTACTAGATGATCCCCTGAGACACCTAAGGTCATAATAGTAACTCCAACATAATGTCAAGGCAATAGAATACCTCAACTCAACAATTAGTGTGATTGAGCTGGCATAAAGGAGCATCGAAACCAGAGGAAAAGGATTTTGCAAATGCATCAGACTATTTAGAAACCTGGAATGACTCGGACAGCATAACGGCTGTAAATGCTCAGAAGAGATTTGAGACATTCACAAAAATGGTGGCATAACCACTCAGAAGCACAATATCAAGGTTTCGAGATCAACAATTAACATACGGGAGTAGTAGGAACTGAACTGAGACTTAAATCCAACAATCTTATAAGTCCACTGATTAGTAACACGTGATCCTGATAGAAAGAAGAGATAGCCTAGTTCTTAATCCCCGTAGGAAAGATAAGATGACTCAGATCAGAAGGCCATGAGGTATAAGGAGTAAAAAGAGCCTTACGTTCCATCCCACAATCAATTCCCTTATATAACTAAAGAATTTCTAGACTCAACTTCGACCAGTTTGGCTTGGTAATCCTACAGGCAGTCAAGCTCTGATACCAACGCTGTCAGGACCCCGACTCAATGCCACATTGATCTAGCATGTAACACCTCATATCACTTTGCGGCCTCACGCACGGTATTCCCACGGGTGTCGCCTTACCTTTGCCCGGGACCGTTTGCGCCTTTTGGCACACGTATATGACAGTGTCGCTAGCATCCATATGATAAGGAGCCCGGGCTGACATGGCTAGTCGTAAACCCAAAGTGGCACAGACTTACAGGGACAGGCATCCATGACCCAGCATCGAACGTGTCGGTCATCAGCGAGTGAATCCAGGCTGTAGCACTGGGCTAGCAGGACTCCGGTGAACCGGGCTGTAGCGGGCTAACAGGACTCCGGTATTCATCGCGTGACATTTCCCCGAAGGGACAGACACAGGAACGAAGAAGGACACATGCCGGCCAGCCTAAGTGTTCCGGAGCAGTAGCAAGCTACCATGGCTCGGTGGAAGCACTAGGAGACATTTCCCGGTAAGAGAGGCTACTAAGGATAAACAACTAGGTTGTCAGATCCCACACATACCAAGCATTTCAATAACATACACACAATATGCTCGATATGTGCAAATACAACATGGCATCACAACATGACTCTACAACTCAAGTATTTATTCAATAGGCTCCGAGGAGCGAGATATTACAAACAGGGGTCTCACGACCCAACATTCAGAGCATACAAGTCAAAGCACAAACGGAAGCTATCATGTCTGAGTACAGACATCTATAAATGAAAAGGGCTGAGAAGCCTGACTATTTATCAGATCCTGCCGAGGCACAAGATCGTAGCTGAGGTATCAAGCTAAACGTCGAAGTCCAAGCGGAACTACTAGTGAGACTGAAGTCTCTCTGCAAAAACATAAAATAGGCAAACGTGAGTACAAATGTACCCAGCAAGACTTACATCAGATCTACCTACACATGCATCATTATCAACAAAGGGGATGGTGGAGTTTGACTGCAGCAAGCCAGCTTTGACTCGGTGGCTATCCTGAACTACGACCTGCAGGGGTGTACTTCTTCATACATGTTTCCACCACTTAGCGTCTGCACACGACATGTGCTCGGCAGACTTCAAGCGAAAGCCGACGTGGGTGTAGACCACGACCTACCTAAACACTCAAGTCTCTAGTCCAGGTTTATCGCCTATTCGGGTTCCATCCATGAGGAGATCCGGCCGGAGTTTCGCTCACAGCCCCAAACGATGTGAACAGGGTTCCGTGACACCAAATGGGCGCCCGGTTTACCCGGCCATGTGCCTACCGCATCATAGCCCACCCCTACGGTCAGCACTGTCCACGGCCTCCAGCATACTACAAACACCAGAAACTACTTGCAACTCCTGGACAGAGGACAAGGGTGAATAAGAAGTCGAGCGGGGTCATATTTCAGGGCCCAATGTATGGTAGTAGCTGAATCATGGATCACAAACACAGAACTCAGTTCCTGAGGACGGCTTCAATGAGACAACCCACCATGTACTCCTACATGGCCTCTCACCGTCACCTTTTACCAAATCGTGTTCACACACTTAGCTCACACACAGTAGGACATGTTCACACGCCTCTGATTCATCCCCGATGAATCAGACCTGACTCAACTCTAAGCAGTAGCAGGCATGACAAACAAACATGAATGAGTAGGCACAACAGGGCTCAAACAACTCCTACTCATGCTAGTGGGTTTCATCTAATTACTGTGGAACGACAGGTCATGCAGAGGATAAAGGGGTTCAGCTACCGCAGCAAGTAACAGATGAATCGATGTTGTCCTAATGCAGTAAAAGAGAGCAGGAGCGAGAGAGTGGGATTTTATCGGAATGAACAAGGGGGTTTTGCTTGCCTGGCACTTCTGAAGATAGCATTGAGTCTTCATCAGTGTCAACGATCACATCATCGGTATCACGTCTATCGAGAGGGGACAATTACCGGCAACATAGAAGGGAACACAATCAATGCAATGCACAATATGATGCATGATCATGACATGGCAAAATGAATGTGTTTTGAGCTAATGCAACTAGCAACAGATTAAATGAAGTTGGTTTGAATATAAAATTCAAATTCAAACTCCATATGTGATTAATAAATGCCCTTTATATGATTTGTGCTAAACAGCAGCTATAAGTTGTTCTAACATGCATGAAAATGGTACAGATGGATTCCTTGAATTTTTCTGATAATTTTTCATATATAATTTATTTAATTTGGAGTTACGGTTAATTTTCTATGATTTTTAAAAGTTTTAGGCATTTTCTGGAATTTCAGAATGAAATTAAATCCAGAAAGTACTTATTGCGTCAACATGACATCACCTTGACGTCATCAGGTCAACGGGGCAGATTCAGGTCAAACCTGACCAGTGGGGTCCACTGGTCAGTGACTGGGGCTGGATAGTGCCAATGACAGGTGGGGCCGGGTTAACAGACACGTCAGCACGGTCAAAGCTGACGTGTGGGCCCACTGTGGTTATCTTAAACTAAACAGGGGGTTAACCGTGGTTAGTTAAGGGCGTGGGGCCCACAGTCAGTGGCCAAGGCCTGGGTTAGCGGGGGTGGTTAGGCCCTAATGACCGGCCACATCAGCTCTCGCCGGAGTGTAGCCGGCGACGACCACAGAGCACGGCGGGGGACGCCGGACTTGCGCTAGGGGCATCGGATCGACGCGCCAAGGGCACCAGGAGGTAGCCCGCGCCCGTGCGCATCTAGGGGGGCCAACAGGAGGTGCGGGGGTGGCCGGGGTTCGCCGGAGTGGAGCCCGAGGCGGCGGCCGGAGCTCGGCCATGTGCGGGGTTGGGCTGCGGCGTGCTAGGAGAGAAACTGATGGTCCAGACGGCATCCGCAGGCCACCAGAAGCGCGCTGGTGCCACGGGTTCGAGTAGAGGGGCTCGGGTCAGGAGTGGCCGGGGTGCTACGGCACGGGAACGAGCAAAATGAAGGAGGGGAAATGGAGTGGAGCTCACAGGGGTTGCGACGGTGGCCTCGGGGAGCTCGGGGAGGCACCGGAGCCGACGAATTTGACGAAGATGGCCGGCGGTCCCGAGGTTGAAGAAGACACCGAGGGCGGTGTTGCGGCACGTCTGGGGCCTCGTGGCTCGTTGAGGAGGTAGAGGGAGGACCGGCGGAGCTCTGGGAGGCGTCGGGGAGCCGTGGGGTGGCCGGTAGCCACGGTGGCTCTCGTCGGTGGCGGCGGCTCCGTTCGGGGAGGGAAACAGAGGAGGGGGGAGAGTGTTCGGGGAAGAGATAGAGAGAGCAGCGAGAGAGGAAGAGGAGCGAGGGGACACGAGGCGTGAGGGGGAGGCTCGGAAACGCCTCGGTGGAAGCAGGAGGTGGCCGAGGCGGCATCGGCGCTCGCCACCGAGCTGCTTCGGTGCGAGGGGAGGAAGATGACAAGGGGGAGGAGGAGGTGGGCTGGGCCGGCCAGGTGGGGGAGCTGGGCCGGCTGGTGGGCTGCACGGGTGAGGCCAGGTAGGCTTTCTGCTCTGTTTTATTTAATTCTGCTCTGTTTTCTTTTATTTAATTCTTTTGCCACTGTTTGAATTTTAAAATAATTCAAACAATGCCAAAAACTCATCTGAATATTTTTATTTTGCTAGATGGACTTTTCCAAAAGCTTATAAAATATTTCAGGGGCATTTGAAATTATATTCTAATTATATGAATATAATTGAAATTCAAATAGCTAATGATTTAAATTCAAAGTCCCAAAAATAAATCCTTAAAAATGTTCAATATTTTGGTTGGGACCAGAACCCTTACCAAAAATTATCAAACATTTAAGAAGAGCATTTTGGAGCAATGAATGAGATTTCTAGGGTTTTTGCCCTTCTTTTATTTAAGTTTTTGAGGCTTCCAGAATTCCTCAGTTCAGGTTTCAAAAATTTAAACATGATGCTCAGATGAAGCTAGCCTAGAGCATTACCAGAAGCTAGGGATGTGACAACTCACCCCCACTAAACAAGAATCTCGTCTCGAGATTCAAGCGTAGGGTAAGGTGAAAGGGGAATGCAAACTAGCACAATCTTCACGATCCAGGTTGTACTTCAAATGAACGTTGATTTGAACACCATCTTTGTCTTGTCGTCTTGTTCTGAGAACTCCAACTAACATGACAACGAGAGGAAAGGAAAGACCCTAAAAGAATCGTTCTTCTCGAAGGCCGAACAACTCAGGATTAACTCACGGAATGAGACATAGAACCATCTCTCAAGCTGAGAGACGAAGCATACCTCTAGAGGGATGGAGTGGAACATATGACGAAGGTTCACTAGGTAGACAATGATTCCACACCTAAAAAGGTGGTAAACGATTGTCAACGTAGCGAGGAGTTGAGTTGCCATGATACCACGATGAAACATCCTGGAGGAGGGTGATTCGTAGATTATTATCTTAAGTGGCAAAAAGAATTACCTTTGATATAGAGATCATTGAGACTCTCTATATCAGCCTAAGGCAATTCACAACGATCGTTTGGAGGGGGCCAGTAGGATGGCATACTCGGACTTGGATGATGTGGATTACCTTGTTGAAGACAACGCAATGGATGAATTTCCTTATCACCGGAGATGGAAAAGAGCCGTGGTAGAATGGCACATTGGCGGTGCAAGCTGGGAACAAAATGCAAATGCTGGGAATGATTCTAGTAACTGGGGAGAGGCTCAACAATAGAGAGTTATTCCACTATTGGAATGGTTATAGCATAACCGAGGAAGTTGAGAGCAAACCTAGTTAGTGTCGACGGTAACACCTAACGCTTGTGCGTGCTCTCAAGAACTTGAGCATTTCCATAATCATCAAGGTTTTACCAACATCCGTGTCAAGGGTCCGGTAACACAACTTACTACCATGATGAATGGTGATGGAGGATGCAGATGCAAAGGAAGATAACACCTTCTCAGATTTCACCTTAGCGAGGCCAAGGAAATAAAATCTGGATGATCGACCGAGAGACATTTAGCACTCCGCTTCTAATGTTCTCCTTGAGGTGCTAGTGTACCCATTCATAGATATGGTTTGATATCTAGAACATCAAATAAAAAGGTCGGACTTCGGAACACAGAAATCCATAGGGCAACTAGGGAGTAAATCCTACGAAATCCCTATGGGGAGGTGGCCAACTTCCTCAATCAAGATATTATAATAACAGGTCTTCCGGCTGGGTGTGTTGGCCACGACATCCACTTTACCGGTTTTCGAGGGACCGATATTATAGTTCTTGGGAAATGTTCCAACCCATCATATCTGCCTGAGATTCAGATCTGGTTGGTGTCAGGATATTCCAGACTCATCGAGTCTAGGAAGAAAAATGAAAGTTTGCAACACGAATCGACGAGATGACGTTGCGAGATTCTCGGGGAATGAACTACGATAGCAAGCTCCAAAACATGAGCTGATTCTGCTACAAACATGTGAACACGTTGTCCCAGACAAGCATGCCCACATGGTAGTCTTACAATAAAACACTACCGAGTTCTGGTTGGGAACCATCAGCGAGGATATCGAAGTTCTTTCATAAGTCCGGATTAGCTCTTATGAAGATACTCCTTCTCCTTGAACAAATCAGTCAGTGGCTTGGTGTGCTAGAATACACATATGGAATGAAGGTTGCAAGTCTCCAGACCACAGAATACTTCGCACGTGTGCATGACTGACTTGCGATGATTCCAGAGGAAGCAACATTGACTTTCTCGAGTCCACGGTGGCAACTTGCATCAAATGCACATGAACTAGAGGAAGTCACTTCTTACATCCGAACATATGCTTCATGAGCTAGCATGAACAAATGCTTTCAAAAGTTTCCAACACTAGCTTAATGTTCAGCAAAATTATGAAGAAGACAAGGATGTTGTCAATGGGCACAACAACAATTCATCTGGGTTTCCTTTTAAAAGGAATTCCATAGTTAAGTGAACAAGTGATAGCATTGGTCAGACCCAAAAGATATAATGGGGTATGCTCGAGGGATCAACCACGAGTAAGACAACATTACGAATATCGTTGGTACTGATTTGATTTGATGATAGCCCACACTCAAATCAAAGGATTGATAAGACAATAGGTCCAGCAACTGATCACAGGGACCAATCGATGAAGATATCACCTTTCTTCAACACACACTACACAAGAATATCCCTTTGGAACGAGCTAAGTTAGGCAAGCTTTTATCTTCCAATTCTCCAAGTTGTTGTCTAGCTTAACCGACTAGCTCAGGGATATCCAACACAGATTCTTGGAGAAAGGGTGGTTCACAAGAAATAAACCAACTTGATCACGAGCTCAACATAACGGTCAGGTGACGACCTGGTGATACTTCCGAGAAGATATTCGAAAAATCACGAACCACCGGTATGTTACTAAGCTCGAGAACAATCTCGCTTTTCAGGGCAAGACGATATGATCAATAGAGCAAGGATTTGAAATAATCCTAACTCATCGATCGAGGAGTGAACCAGGAGAATGGACTAGGTAGCATGATCAACCTTAGAATGATGATTCAAAACCAACACGCTAAGAATGAAATTATTGTCCTTTAACTACCAAGCAACGAGGTTGCTAGGGCGTATTGATTTCACACATCACAATTCATTTGTCGGTATTCCGGTTGCATCAACACGAGGGCCGAGGAATGACTAATGATGGTGAGAAGTATCACTATGTCAAGAATTCACAAGAGCCGGTGCAATCCTCATGAAAATCCTGACATAAAGACGGTAATACTTCAGGGTAGAACAGAATCAAAAACTGGATTAGCAATTTGATCTGCGGAGCACAACTTCTTTGACCCAATCCTGGATATGGAAGAGGTACTGGAGTTTGTTTCTCCTAGTCATTCTGCGATAGAATGGCTTGACGGACCACAAGAGTAATAGGCATCGATAAACGAACGCACGCATACTCTTGACTATCAATTGATAGATGAAGGTCAGTAGACAACTAAAGAGGGACAACTCAAAGGAACACACGATTTTCTGAGTTGTGGATGCATGGTTTGGCATGTCGAACGAATTCAACATTTCTTCCAGATAACCCATGCAGAGAGGTAGGACTGGCAGAGTCACGATTTATGAATGGAGATCTCCTCAAGAGTACTCTAATTGTGATCTTTTGATCCAATAAACATCTGCCATAAGCGGTTCATAGTATTTGGAAGAAGGAAATACCACGGACCTCGAGGACTATCGCAAAGTTACTAATATCCTGAAGGAACTAGCAAACACTATCAACATGAAGTAAGTAGAGTGAATCTCGAGTTCAGAACCCAGGAATAGAATACCTACTAACTAAATGGCATTACGGGATGCTTTCGATAATGACGGCCAGAGTCATCACCTGGAGCATAAATCATGGCTAGGCTACTAGATGATCCCCTGAGACACCTAAGGTCATAATAGTAACTCCAACATAATGTCAAGGCAATAGAATACCTCAACTCAACAATTAGTGTGATTGAGCTGGCATAAAGGAGCATCGAAACCAGAGGAAAAGGATTTTGCAAATGCATCAGACTATTTAGAAACCTGGAATGACTCGGACAGCATAACGGCTGTAAATGCTCAGAAGAGATTTGAGACATTCACAAAAATGGTGGCATAACCACTCAGAAGCACAATATCAAGGTTTCGAGATCAACAATTAACATACGGGAGTAGTAGGAACTGAACTGAGACTTAAATCCAACAATCTTATAAGTCCACTGATTAGTAACACGTGATCCTGATAGAAAGAAGAGATAGCCTAGTTCTTAATCCCCGTAGGAAAGATAAGATGACTCAGATCAGAAGGCCATGAGGTATAAGGAGTAAAAAGAGCCTTACGTTCCATCCCACAATCAATTCCCTTATATAACTAAAGAATTTCTAGACTCAACTTCGACCAGTTTGGCTTGGTAATCCTACAGGCAGTCAAGTTCTGATACCAACGCTGTCAGGACCCCGACTCAATGCCACATCGATCTAGCATGTAACACCTCATATCACTTTGCGGCCTCACGCACGGTATTCCCACGGGTGTCGCCTTACCTTTGCCCGGGACCGTTTGCGCCTTTTGGCACACGTATATGACAGTGTCGCTAGCATCCATATGATAAGGAGCCCGGGCTGACATGGCTAGTCGTAAACCCAAAGTGGCACAGACTTACAGGGACAGGCATCCATGACCCAGCATCGAACGTGTCGGTCATCAGCGAGTGAATCCAGGCTGTAGCACTGGGCTAGCAGGACTCCGGTGAACCGGGCTGTAGCGGGCTAACAGGACTCCGGTATTCATCGTGTGACATTTCCCCGAAGGGACAGACACAGGAACGAAGAAGGACACATGCCGGCCAGCCTAAGTGTTCCGGAGCAGTAGCAAGCTACCATGGCTCGGTGGAAACACTAGGAGACATTTCCCGGTAAGAGAGGCTACTAAGGATAAACAACTAGGTTGTCAGATCCCACACATACCAAGCATTTCAATAACATACACACAATATGCTCGATATGTGCAAATACAACATGGCATCACAACATGACTCTACAACTCAAGTATTTATTCAATAGGCTCCGAGGAGCGAGATATTACAAACAGGGGTCTCACGACCCAACATTCAGAGCATACAAGTCAAAGCACAAACGGAAGCTATCATGTCTGAGTACAGACATCTATAAATGAAAAGGGCTGAGAAGCCTGACTATTTATCAGATCCTGCCGAGGCACAAGATCGTAGCTGAGGTATCAAGCTAAACGTCGAAGTCCAAGCGGAACTACTAGTGAGACTGAAGTCTCTCTGCAAAAACATAAAATAGGCAAACGTGAGTACAAATGTACCCAGCAAGACTTACATCAGATCTACCTACACATGCATCATTATCAACAAAGGGGATGGTGGAGTTTGACTGCAGCAAGCCAGCTTTGACTCGGTGGCTATCCTGAACTACGACCTGCAGGGGTGTACTTCTTCATACATGTTTCCACCACTTAGCGTCTGCACACGACATGTGCTCGGCAGACTTCAAGCGAAAGCCGACGTGGGTGTAGACCACGACCTACCTAAACACTCAAGTCTCTAGTCCAGGTTTATCGCCTATTCGGGTTCCATCCATGAGGAGATCCGGCCGGAGTTTCGCTCACAGCCCCAAACGATGTGAACAGGGTTCCGTGACACCAAACGGGCGCCCGGTTTACCCGGCCATGTGCCTACCGCATCACAGCCCACCCCTACGGTCAGCGCTGTCCACGGCCTCCAGCATACTACAAACACCAGAAACTACTTGCAACTCCTGGACAGAGGACAAGGGTGAATAAGAAGTCGAGCGGGGTCATATTTCAGGGCCCAATGTATGGTAGTAGCTGAATCATGGATCACAAACACAGAACTCAGTTCCTGAGGACGGCTTCAATGAGACAACCCACCATGTACTCCTACATGGCCTCTCACCGTCACCTTTTACCAAATCGTGTTCACACACTTAGCTCACACACAGTAGGACATGTTCACACGCCTCTGATTCATCCCCGATGAATCAGACCTGACTCAACTCTAAGCAGTAGCAGGCATGACAAACAAACATGAATGAGTAGGCACAACAGGGCTCAAACAACTCCTACTCATGCTAGTGGGTTTCATCTAATTACTGTGGAACGACAGGTCATGCAGAGGATAAAGGGGTTCAGCTACCGCAGCAAGTAACAGATGAATCGATGTTGTCCTAATGCAGTAAAAGAGAGCAGGAGCGAGAGAGTGGGATTTTATCGGAATGAACAAGGGGGTTTTGCTTGCCTGGCACTTCTGAAGATAGCATTGAAGTCTTCATCAGTGTCAACGATCACATCATCGGTATCACGTCTATCGAGAGGGACAATTACCGACAACATAGAAGGGAACACAATCAATGCAATGCACAATATGATGCATGATCATGACATGGCAAAATGAATGTGTTTTGAGCTAATGCAACTAGCAACAGATTAAATGAAGTTGGTTTGAATATAAAATTCAAATTCAAACTCCATATGTGATTAAATAAATGCCCTTTATATGATTTGTGCTAAACAGCAGCTATAAGTTGTTCTAACATGCATGAAAATGGTACAGATGGATTCCTTGAATTTTTCTGATAATTTTCATATATAATTTATTTAATTTGGAGTTACGGTTAATTTTCTATGATTTTTAAAAGTTTTAGGCATTTTCTGGAATTTCAGAATTAAATTAAATCCAGAAAGTACTTATTGCGTCAGCATGACATCACCTTGACGTCATCAGGTCAACGGGGCAGATTCAGGTCAAACCTGACCAGTGGGGTCCACTGGTCAGTGACTGGGGCTGGATAGTGCCAATGACAGGTGGGGCCGGGTCAACAGACACGTCAGCACGGTCAAAGCTGACGTGTGGGCCCACTGTGGTTATCTTAAACTAAACAGGGGGTTAACCGTGGTTAGTTAAGGGCGTGGGGCCCACAGTCAGTGGCCAAGGCCTGGGTTAGCGGGGGTGGTTAGGCCCTAATGACCGGCCACATCAGCTCTCGCCGGAGTGTAGCCGGCGACGACCACAGAGCACGGCGGGGGACGCCGGACTTGCGCTAGGGGCATCGGATCGACGCGCCAAGGGCACCAGGAGGTAGCCCGCGCCCGTGCGCATCTAGGGGGGCCAACGGGAGGTGCGGGGGTGGCCGGGGTTCGCCGGAGTGGAGCCCGAGGCGGCGGCCGGAGCTCGGCCATGTGCGGGGTTGGGCTGCGGCGCGCTAGGAGAGAAACTGATGGTCCAGACGGCATCCGCGGGCCACCAGAAGCGCGCTGGTGCCACGGGTTCGAGCAGAGGGGCTCGGGTCAGGAGTGGCCGGGGTGCTACGGCACGGGAACGAGCAAAATGAAGGAGGGGAAACGGAGTGGAGCTCACAGGGGTTGCGACGGTGGCCTCGGGGAGCTCGGGGAGGCATCGGAGCTGACGAATTTGACGAAGATGGCCGGCGGTCCCGAGGTTGAAGAAGACACCGAGGGCGGTGTTGCGGCACGTCTGGGGCCTCGTGGATCGTTGAGGAGGTAGAGGGAGGACCGGCGGAGCTCTGGGAGGCGTCGGGGAGCCGTGGGGTGGCCGGTAGCCACGGTGGCTCTCGTCGGTGGCGGCGGCTCCGTTCGGGGAGGGAAACAGAGGAGGGGGGAGAGTGTTCGGGGAAGAGAGAGAGAGCAGCGAGAGAGGAAGAGGAGCGAGGGGACACGAGGCGTGAGGGGGAGGCTCGGAAACGCCTCGGTGGAAGCAGGAGGTGGCCGAGGCGGCATCGGCGCTCGCCACCGAGCTGCTTCGGTGCGAGGGGTGGAAGATGACAAGGGGGAGGAGGAGGTGGGCTGGGCCGGCCAGGTGGGGGAGCTGGGCCGGCTGGTGGGCTGCACGGGTGAGGCCAGGTAGGCTTTCTGCTCTGTTTTATTTAATTCTGCTCTGTTTTCTTTTATTTAATTCTTTTGCCACTGTTTGAATTTTAAAATAATTCAAACAATGCCAAAAACTCCTCTGAATATTTTTATTTTGCTAGATGGACTTTTCCAAAAGCTTATAAAATATTTCAGGGGTATTTGAAATTATATTCTAATTATATGAATATAATTCAAATTCAAATAGCTAATGATTTAAATTCAAAGTCCCAAAAATAAATCCTTAAAAATGTTCAATATTTTGGTTGGGACCAGAACCCTTACCAAAAATTATCAAACATTTAAGAAGAGCATTTTGGAGCAATGAATGAGATTTCTAGGGTTTTTGCCCTTCTTTTATTTAAGTTTTTGAGGCTTCCAGAATTCCTCAGTTCAGGTTTCAAAAATTTAAACATGATGCTCAGATGAAGCTAGCCTAGAGCATTACCAGAAGCTAGGGATGTGACACTTAGGTCATCCACTTGAGGGAAATTTGCTACTGTCCTACAAACCTCTGCACTTGGAGGCCCAACAACGTCTACAAGAAGAAGGTGGTGTTGTAGACATCAAGCTCTTTTCTGGCGCCATTGCCGGGGAGGTGAGTGCTTGAAGGTATATCTGTAGATCTTGCAATCTAATCTTTTTGTTTCTTGTTTTATCACTAGTTTAGTTTATAAAAGAAAATTACAAAAAAAATGGAATTGAGTTTGCCTCATACGCTTCATCTTTTTAATATCTTTCGTGAGAATGATGGAAAGGAAAATTGTGCTCAATTGCTAGAAGAAGAATGCATTAAAATGTTTGGTACTAGATCTTTGTATGATGAGCATGATTGCAATGTTGTTAGTATGAATTCCTTGAATATCGATGATGCTAATGATATGCAAAGCCACAAGCTTGGGGAAGCTATGTTTGATGAAGATGATATTTTTTGTCCCCCAAGTTTTGATGAGCAAATTTATTATGATGAAAGCATGCCTCCTATTTATGATGATTATTGTGATAATACGTATGCCATAAACAAGAAGTTTGCTTATGTGGAGAGTAGTGAAATTTATATGCTTGTGCATCATGAAAATAATGCTTTATGTGCTGGTTATATTGTTGAATTCATTCATGATGCTACTGAAAATTATTACGAGGGAGGAACATATGCTTGTAGGAATTGCAATAATATCAAGTTCCCTCTCTATGTGTTGAAAATCTTGAAGCTATGCTTGTTTTACCTTCCTATGCTAGTCGATTCTTGTTCCCATAAGTTGTTTTCTCACAAAATCCCTATGCATAGGAGGTGGGTTAGGCTTAATGTGCTAGTCATGTGCTTCATGATGCTCCCGTTATGTTTCAATTCTTATGTTTTATGTGAGCATCATTGTCATCATCATGCCTGGCTAGAAAGGCATTAAAGAAAAGCGCTTGTTGGGAGACAACACAATATTTACCCTTACTGTTTTTGTGTGTTAACATGATTATGCTACTGTAGTAATCATGTTTTATAGCTTTTGTTTCAATAAAGTGCCAAGTAAGACCTTTAGGATAGCTTACGGTGATAGTTGTGTTGATTCTGCTGAAAATCAGAAACTTTTGCACCAAGTAAATTAGTTTTCATAATTCACAGAAACGTGCTTTGGATCTGATTCTTTTTGTTCTGGATTGGTACACAAATTGCTAAGGTGTTCCTAATTTGGTAGGATGTTTGGAGTTCCATAAGTATACGTTTGATATATATTACTACAGACTGTTTTGTTTTTGACAGATTCTGTTTTCTATGTGTTGCTTGCTTATTTTGACGAATCTATGAGTAGTATCGGAGGGTATGAACCATAGAATAGTTGGAATACAGTAGATATTACATCAATATGAATTTAGAGTGAGTTAACAACAGTACCTAAGTGGTGATTTATTTTCTTATACTAACGGAGCTTACGAGTTTTCTGTTGAGTTTTGTGTTGTGAAGTTTTCAAGTTTTGGGTAAAGATTCGATGGACTATGGAATAAGGAGTGGCAAGAGCCTAAGCTTGGGGATGCCCGAGGCACCCCAAGGTAATATTCAAGGACAACCAAGAGCCTAAGCTTGGGGATGCCCCAGATGGCATCCCCTCTTTCGTCTTCGTTCATCGGTAACTTTACTTGGAGCTTTATTCTTATTCACCACATGATATGTGTTTTGCTTGGAGCGTCTTGTATGATATGAGTCTTTGCTTTTTAGTTTACCACAATCATCCTTGCTGTACACACCTTTTGGGAGAGGCACAACATGATTCGGAATTTATTAAAGTAATCTATGTGCTTCACTTATATCTTTTGAGCTAGGCAATTTTGCTCTAGTGCTTCACTTATATCTTTTTAGAGCATGGCGGTGGTTTTATTTTGTAGAAATTATTGATCTCTCATGCTTCACTTATATTATTTTGAATCTTTTAGAACATCATGGTATTTGCTATGGTTATAAAATTTGTCCTAGAATGATGGGCATCCAAGTTGGGTACAATAAAAACTATCTTAGAAAGTGAATTGGATGCTATGATCAATTTGATACTTGATAATTGTTTTGAGATATGAGGATGGTGATATTAGATTCATTCTAGTTAAGTAGTTGTGAATTTGAGGAATACTTGTGTTGAAGTTAGTGATTCCCGTAGCATGCACGTATGGTGAACCGCTTTGTGATGAAGTTGGAGAATAATTTATTTATTTATTGTCTTCCTTATGAGTGGCGGTCACGAGCGATGGTCTTTTCCTACCAATCTATCCCCCTAGGAGCATGTGCGTAGTACTTTGTTTCAATGACTTGTAGATTTTTGCAATAATTATATGAGTTCTTTATGACTAATGTTGAGTCCATGGATTATACGCACTCTCACCCTTCCACCATTGCTAGCCTCTCTTGTGCCGCGCAACTTTCGCCGGTACCATACACCCACCATATACCTTCCTAAAAACAACCACCATACCTACCTATTATGGCATTTCCATAGCCATTCCGAGATATAATGCCATGCAATTTTCCACCCTTCCATTTATTATCACACGCTCCATCATTGTCATATTGCTTTTGCATGATCATGTAGTCGACATCGTATTTGTGGCTAAGCCACCTCCATAATTCTTTCATACATGTCACTCTTGATTCATTGCATATCCCGGTACACCCCCGGAGGCATCCACATAGAGTCATATTTTGTTCTAAGTATCGAGTTGTAATTCTTGAGTTGTAAGTAAATAAAAGTGTGATGATCTTCATTATTAGAGCATTGTCACACGTGAGGAAAGGATGATGGAGACTATGATTCCCCCACAAGTCGGGATGAGACTTCGGACTTTAAAAAAAGAGAAAGGCCAAAAAAAGAGAAAAAGGCCATAAAAAAGAGAAAGGCCATAAAAAAGGAAGGCCCAAAAAATGAGAGAAAAAGAGAGAAGGGACAATGCTACTATCCTCTTTCCACACTTGTGCTTCAAAGTAGCACCATGATCTTCATAATAGAGAGTCTCCTATGTTGTGACTTTCATATACTAGTGGGAATTTTACATTATAGAACTTGGCTTGTATATTCCAATGGTGGGCTTCCTCAAAATGCCCTAGGTCTTCGTGAGCAAGCAAGTTGGATGCACACCCACTTAGTTTCTTTTGTTGAGCTTTCATACACTTATAGCTCTAGTGCATCCATTGCATGGTAATACCTACTCACTCACATCGATATCTATTAATGGGCATCTCCATAGCCCGTTGATATGCCTAGTTGATGTGAGACTATCTTCTCCTTTTTGTTTTCTCCACAACCACCATTCTATTCCACATATAGTGCTATGTCCATGGCTCACGCTCATGTATTGCGTGAAAGTTGAAACAATTGCTTGGCTTGTCATCGGGGTTGTGCATGATTAAATACTTTGTGTGATGAATATAGAGCATAGCCAAACTATATTTGTAGGGATAGCTTTCTTTGGCCATGTTATTTTGAGAAGACATGATTACCTTGTTAGTATGCTTGAAGTATTATTACTCTTATGTCAATATGAACTTTTATCTTGAATCATTTGGATTTGAACATTCATGCCACAATAAAGAAAATTACATTGAGAAATATGCTAGGTAGCATTCCACATCAAAAATTCTGTTTTTATCATTTACCTACTCGAGGATGAGCAGGAATTAAGCTTGGGGATGCTTGATACGTCTCCAACGTATCTATAATTTTTGATTGTTCCATGCTATTATATTACCCGTTTTGGATGTTTATGGGCTTTACTTTACACTTTTATATCATTTTTGGGACTAACCTACTAACAGGAGGCCCGACCCAAATTGCTGTTTTTTTGCCTATTTCAGTGTTTCGAAGAAAAGGAATATCAAACGGAGTCCAAACGGAATGAAACCTTCGGGAGAGTGATTTTTGGAACGGAAGCATTCCAGGAGACTTGGAGTATACGTAAGGGAAGCAACGAGGAAGCCACGAGGCAGGGAGGTGCGCCCTACCCCCCGGGCACGCCCCCACCCTTGTGGGCTCCTCGTGGCTCCCCTGACCGACTTCTTTTGCCTATATATATATCCATATACCCTAAAAACATCAAGAACACAATATATCGGGAGTTCCGCCGCCGCAAGCCTCTCTAGCCACCAAAAACCAATCGGGACCCTTCGGCACCCTGCCGGAGGGGGCTCCCTCACCGGTGGCCATCTTCATCATCCGAGCGCTCTCCATGACGAGGAGGGAGTAGTTCACCCTCGAGGCTGAGGGTATGTACCAGTAGCTATGTGCTTGATCTCTCTCTCTCTCTCTCTCTCTCTCTCGTGTTCTTGATTTGGCACGATCTTGATGTATCGTGAGCTTTGCTATTATAGGTGGATCTTATGATGTTTCTCCCCCTTTACTCTCTTGTAATGGATTGAGTTTTCCCTTTGAAGTTATCTTATCGGATTGAGTCTTTAAGGATTTGAGAACACTTGATGTATGTCTTGCCGTGCTTATCTGTGGTGAAAATGGGATATTCACGTGATCTACTTGATGTATGTTTTGGTGATCAACTTGCGGGTTCAATGAACTTATGCATAGGGGTTGGCACACGTTTTCGTCTTGACTCTCCGGTAGAAACTCTGGGGCACTCTTTGAAGTACTTTGTGTTGGTTGAATAGATGAATCTGAGATTGTGTGATGCATATTGTATAATCATGCCCACGAATACTTGAGGTGACATTGGAGTATCTAGGTGACATTAGGGTTTTGGTTGATTTGTGTCTTAAGGTGTTATTATAGTACGAACTCACTACTAGGGAAAAGCCTATACACAGAATCTTAGCAGCAGCGCGGCTCAAAAAGGAGCGCTGCTGCTAATTAGTATGTCACGCCCAAGATGCGACCCTATCCTAAAGGAACTCGAAGGTCCCACCAAGGATAGAAGCGCATCTTGAAGACGCTTTTGCAAGATGGATATCATTACATCAACATTACATAATAGTGGGGTTACATCCAATACATACAATGTCACAAGAATACAACATACAAGAACAACACCCGACTACGGATGAATCATAAACAGAAACTCAAACAATACCCACCTTGCTAGCCCAGGCTGCCGACCTGGAACCTATCCCCTGATCGAAGAAGAAGCAGAAGAAGAACTCCAAAACAAGCAAGCATCGCTCTCGCGTCAGGATCATCGCATAACCTGTACCTGCAACTGTTGTTGTAGTAATCTGTGAGCCACGAGGACTCAGCAATCCCATTACCATGGGTATCAAGACTAGCAAAGCTTAATGGGAAAGGAAGGGGTAAAGTGGTGAGCTTGCAGCAGTGACTAAGCAAGTATGGTGGCTAACATACGCAAATGAGAGCGAGAAGAGAAACAAAGGAACGGTCGTGAAGCTAGCAATGATCAAGAGGTGATCCTGAACACCTACTTACGTCAAACATAACACAGAAACCGTGTTCACTTCCCGGACTCCGCCGAGAAGAGACCATCACGGCTACACACGCGGTTGATGCGTTTTAATTCGGATCTGGTGTCAAGTTATCTACAATCGGACATTAACAAATTCCCATCTGCCACATAACCGCGGGCACGGCTCTCGAAAGTTTAAACCCTGCAGGGGTGTCCCAACTTAGCCCATGACAAGCTCTCGCGATCAACAAAGGAATAGACCTTCTCCCAGGAAGACCCGATCAGTCTCGGAATCCCGGTTTACAAGACATTTCGACAATGGTAAAACAAGACCAGCAAAGCCGCCTGATGCGCCGACAATCCCGATAGGAGCTGCACATATCTCGTTCTCAGGGCAACACCGGATGAGACATCCTACGAGTAAAACCAGACCTCGAGTTGCCCCGAGGGGGCCTCGCAGTCTACTCGGTTCGAACCAGCACTTAGACAAGCACTAGCCCAGGGGGGGCTAAAATAAAGATGACCCTTGGGAGAGCGACTCCCAAGGGAAAAGTAGGTGGTGGTGAGGCAAATGCTAAAACCAAGGTTGGGCCTTGCTGGACAAGTTTTATTCAAAGCGAACTGTCAGGGGGGTCCCATAAATCACCCGACCGCATAAGGAACGCAAAATCCAGGAACATAATACTGGTATGACGGAAACTAGGGCGGCAAGAGTGGAACAAAACACCAAGCATAAGGCCGAGCCTTCCACCCTTTACCAAGTGTATAGATGCATTAATAATATAAGAGATATTGTGATATCCCAACATAAACCCTGTCCACCATGGAGAAATCTTCAACCTCACCTGCAACTAGCAACGCTATAAGAGGGGCTGAGCAAAAGCGGTAACATAGCCAATTAATGGTTTGCTAGGAATGGTGTCAAAGGTTAGAGGTTCATGGCAATTTGGGAGGCTTGAAGAGCAAATGATAGGTAACGCAGCATAGCGAGAGAACGAAGCAACTAGCATAGCAATGATAGTAGTGAGATCCAGGGTAGCGGTCATCTTGCCTGAAATCCCGCAAGGAAGAAGAACGAGTCCATGAAGAAGATGAAGCCATGAAGACGAACCACACGTAGACGAACGAATCCTCACGATCGCAACAAAACGGGAACTATCGAGAAGAAGCACACAACATGGTAAACACACCACACATAGACAAGACAGGGTGCACAACAAGTATGATGCATGACAAAGCTACATGAAGCTACTCATGGCAAGAGATGATGCAAACAAGAACAACACATCAAAACAAGTTTAAATGAGGCCGGAAACAACATATAACAATTCCGGTTAGTCCTCATATGCAAATTTCGAAATTGGTCCAGATCTGAATAAACCTTATGTTCAAGTTGTTAAACAGCAAGTTAAGATGCACCAAGAGAATCTAGACGAAATTCTAGTCAAGTTACATATAAAGTTCATTAGATTCGGAGCTACGGCCTAGAAGATATGAGCAAAACAAGTTAAACATGGCATTGATGCAAAATGCATACAAACATCAAGCAAACACCTCAAAACAAGGATGCAACATGATAATATGAAGCTACATGCAAAAACAAGCAAGTTTCATATAGAGCACACTCAAAACGGAGCAACGGTTCAACACACACACACACACTATACAAGTCATAACAACAATCTGTCCATAACAGCAACTAGGCATATTGCAGGCATCAAAACAATAAGCTACAGCACCCCAACATGATAACAAAAGGCATGGTCATGAAGTACAGGTAAAGCACAATAAAACATGAAGACTAAGCTATCTCCAGAAAAGACTAGAACATGCTCAAAATGACATGGGAAGATTGCAAATAATAACAGTTTCAGGTTTTAGCAGAAATAACATCAGGTTGCAATGTTTAGAGCAAGCAAACAACATGTTACAGGAACATATCATGGCAAACAAAGGCATGGCATGAATCTACTAATTGCATAGATCAAAAGTCCCTTACTGACCATAAGCTAAAAAGGCATAGAAAATATGATGGCACCCATGTAAACATGGCAAGTTATATTACAGATTCAAACATGGCAGGAACAACAATAAGTAGGCATGTTCGTGAGCTTGAACCACTCACCACAGAGCAATACATGGCATGGCAAGGCAACCAACAGTAAGAAGGCATGTTTATGAAGCTATACATGGCAAGAGCAAGGTCATAGGGTGCATGGATCACTAGCAAACAATCATGGAAACATGGAACTTAATGTTAACAGGCTGACAACAACATTTTCAAGCAACTTTGGAGCAAGATTACAACAATCTACAGCAAGCTATAAATGCAACCAGGGGCATGGATGGATAGGGCATGACATGTAGATCAAAACATGTTTATAGGACATCTCCAGATTATGCATAGAATGATTAGTAGCAACATGTTTACATAGCAACAAAATATAACAAAATCTGTCAGGAAATCAGCAACAACAAGTACCCTACTTAACAAGCTTGATTCACTCACCACAAGTCATTGCATGACAAGATAAGCATAGCATCATCAAGAAGACATGTTTGTGAAACAAACCAAGGCAAGAACAAGTCCATAGCATGCAAGGATCAACTATAGCAAGCTTGGCCAAATTGAATAACATGTAAACAATCTGCCAGGAAACATTTTGAAGCAAAAGTAGAGCACCAAAATGACATGCTAGACTACTCCATAATTGCAAACAAGGGCATGAATGGATAGACAATAACCATATGTTCAAAACACCCTTACTGAAGTATCTCAAAATATGCATGGATCTCTCTGTAGCATCAAGTTTACATGGCATCAAAATAACAGCAGAACAAGGACTAAAATCAGCAATATCACGAAGCCTAGTTTGCATGCTTGTGCTAGTCCCGGATCCGGCGCGGGACGACGAGGAGGCAGCACCGGCGGGCTCCGGTGGCGCGGGCGGCGCGTGGCAGGGCGCGGTCGGTGCGGGACGGCGACGGGGCCAGCCGGGGACGCAACGGCGGCGGTGGCCGCGGCCAGGCGCGGCAGTGTGCGGGGCAGAGCGGGTCGGCGCGGGGGCCGCGGGAGGCGCGCCGGCCGCGAAGCTCGCCGGCGGCGTAGCCGGCGGGCAGAGGCGGCGGGGCGCGGGCGGCTCCGGCGGGGCAGCGTCCGCGGCGGCGGCGGCGCGCGGGTTGGGCCCCGCGGGCCCGATCCGGGCCCGGCGGGCCTGGCGCGGTGGAGGGGAGCCGACGGGTGAGGTGGCGGCGCCTGGTTGGCTAGCGGCGGCGGGGTGACGTGGCGGGCGCTGATTGGTCGGAGTGAGGTGGAGGCTGGACGTGTCCGGCCGTCGGCGGACATGTCCGGCGGCGCGGGGAGGAGAGGGCTAGGGTTTGGACTGCGGGAATTTTGGGGAGAGCACATATATATAGGTAGAGGGAGCTAGGAGACTCCAAATGGGGTGCGGTTTTCGGCCACGCGATCGTGATCGAACGACCGAGAGCACGGAGGGGAGCTAGGTGGGTTTTGGTCCACTTTGGAAGGGGTGTTGGGCTGCAACTCAAAGAGGCTTTACGGTTACCCGGTTAACCGTTGGAGTATCAAACGACCTCCAAATGGCACGAAACTTGACAGGCGGTCTACCGGTGCTATACCAAGGCCGCTTGGCAAACCTCGGGCCATTCCGAGAAAGTTTAACACCCGCACACGAAAAAAGGGGAGAAGGGGACGCCGGATGACATAGGAGTGCCGGATTGCAAAATGGATAATGGGGAAAAGGCTCGGATGCATGAGACGAACATGTATGCAAAATGAGATACACATGATGACATGACAAAATGCAACACGCAAGCAAATTACATGGCAAAGATGGCGAATAACTGGCAGACACCTGGCACAACGAAACCGGGGCGTTACATAGTAGTAGCGCGTGTGCGGGAAACTCGCTACTGACAAGTTTTTAGCAGTAGCGCGCTCGGTGTAAACCGCGCTGCTACAAATATCGACCGGCGGTGTCCACCAAACTCCATTTAGCAGCAGCGTGGTGCCGCGAGCCGCGCTACTGCTATGGATGTAGTAGTAGCGCACTTTTTCTGAGGTCACTGCTGCTAAATTTCAAATTGGCACACTTTTTGGTCCCAGTTAGCAGTAGCGCCGTTGCCCAAAGTGCGCTGCTGCTACTTCCTTAGCAGCAGCGCGTTTTAACTCCCGCGCTACTGCTAATCCGCACCAACCCACCACCTTTTCCACACCCGTCCCTCCCCCTCCCCCTCCTCTCTTCCCTTTCCCCTACCTCCCACATGCTCCCACTCTCACTCTTCTTCTTCCTCAATACTTCTCCCCCATTACTCTCTCTCTTCTATCTACCTTTCTCTCTCTTCATTACTCCTACCTAAGTACACCACCTCCATTAATGCATCTCCTTTCTCTTTTTCCTTCCCCTCCACTAGTTGGAGTTGTCTCCTCCCAGATTAGGTAGCTAGGTAGATGTAGGATTTAGTTAAGTGACCTATTTTCCCCCTAACTAGATCTATCTTTCTCAAGAAGAGCTTTGTGCACTTTTGATCTCCCTACAACACCATCTCCACCGTGTGCTCGATCTCGAGATAGAGGTGATGAAAATTTCATGCTTTTGCAAAATGGAAATATGTTTATGTGTGTGATATGTTTGTGGAAATTGTGTGTGTGGCATGAGTTGACGCCAAATTATGCTTTTGAGTTGCCTATGTTTTGCCAAAATGTCGATTTATTTCCATTTCGGCGAATTCCGGGCAAACTCTAGATCCATATATGTCCTATTTTTAGGGAAGGTCATGCCGAATTTTTGTATGACTTTGATGCATGCACGCATTTTTATAATCAATTTGTTTTATTATTACCGGGCAGACGTTCATGATGGTCAGTGGAACGATGGTGGACAGGTGGTTGCGGTCGGCGGCGCAGGACATGAAAGAAAATAACCTGACAGAGGTTTTATGTCCGTGTCAAAAATGCAAAGGAATAGTTTGGCTCGACCCCTATGACGATGGTCGTGTCGAAGCGCACCTGCTCATGACTGGTTTCATGGATGGCTATACTCGGTCGATAACTAAAGATGAGGATGACGATGTTGAGGATGCCGACGGGGCAGGCAATGATGACACGGGGCAAGACAAAGAGATGATCGATAATGGCGGCGGGGAAGAGGCCGGACATGGCGGCGGAGAAGGGGCCGGACATGGCGGAGGAGAAGGGGCCGGACATGGCGGCGGAGAGAACGACATGGACTCCACGCAGGTTCGTTGGTACTAAGTTCAATCGTGCGGGACCCTCATGTTCAAGCATTGCTTCACAAGGAGACGAGTACTGAGAGAGCTGCTTCTAGAGAGGAGGCTAAGCTGGAGCAACTAGTGGTAGACTCGAACACTCCATTGTATGATGGTTGCAATCCTGAGGTGACCCGCTTGAGTTTCATGCTCCAACTCCTGAGGACGAAGGCTAAAAACAAATGGACCGACACTAGCCTCGATGAGCATCTCAAGTACCTAAAGGATGTTCTTCCCGCGGGTAATCTATGTCCTACTAGTGTTGATGAGGCCAAGAAGATCGTGTGCCCTCTTGATCTACCACACGTTAGATACCATGCATGCATCAACGATTGCATAATTTATCAGAAGGAGCACACGGAAAAAACAAGATGTCTAGTTTGCAATGCTTCTCGATACAAGAAGGCCAGGAAGAAATGTCCCCAGAAAGTTGTATGGTACTTACCGATCACTCCCCGTCTCCAGAGGTATTTTGTAGATCCCAAGGAAGCAAAGCTAATGCGCTGGCACGCGGAGAGGAAGAAGCCCGACGATGGAGATGATCCGAAGCTGAGACACGTGAAGGATGGAAGCCAGTGGAGAGCATTGAACAGCTTCTATCGGTATTTTGAATGTGATGCAAGGAACATCATGCTCGGCGCGTGTACCGATGGCATGAATCCGTTTGGTAACCAGAACACCAACCATAGCACATGGCCCGTGTTTGTATGGATGTACAACCTCCCCCTGGTTGTGCATGAAATCGAAGTACATTCACATGAGCATGCTTATTCAAGGGCCGAGACAACCAGGAAATAATATTAATTTGTATCTAGGGCTACTTCAAGAGGAGTTAGACACGTTATGGAAAACACCTGCCAAGACATGGGACGCCAGCAAAGGCGAGTATTTCAACATGAGAGCCGCGCTGAGCACGATAGTGCAGGACTATGTCGGTTACGGATATGTGGCAGGCCAGGTGTGCCATGGATATTGCGGATGCACGCGGTGCATGGATGATACGATGTCTCAGCAGCTAACGTCAAGGAAAGATGGCGGGTCTGGGAAAATCGTGTACATGGGGCATCAAAGATGGCTTGAATAGGACGACCCATGGAGAAACCGTGGAGATCTATTCAATGGTCACTGTCGGTGTCAAAACCGGCGGATCTCGGGTAGGGGGTCCCGAACTGTGCGTCTAGGCGGATGGTAACAGGAGACAAGGGACACGATGTTTTACCCAGGTTCGGGCCCTCTTGATGGAGGTAAAACCCTACGTCCTGCTTGATTAATATTGATGATATGGGTAGTACAAGAGTGGATCTACCACGAGATCAAGGAGGCTAAACCCTAAAGCTAGCCTATGGTATGATTGTTGTAATGTATGTTGTGTCCTATGGACTAAAGCCCTCCGGTTTATATAGACACCGGAGGAGGCTAGGGTTACACAGAGTCGGTTACAATGGTAGGAGATCTACATATCCGTATTGCCAAGCTTGCCTTCCACGCCAAGGAAAGTCCCATCCGGACACGGGACGGAGTCTTCAATCTTGTATCTTCGTAGTCTTGGAGTCCGGCGGACGATGATAGTCCGGCTGTCCGGACACCCCCTAGTCCAGGACTCCCTCAGTAGCCCCTGAACCAGGCTTCAATGATGATAAGTCAGGCGCGCATAATGTTCGGCATTGCAAGGCGGGTTCCTCCTTTGAATAATCCAGAGAAGATCATGAACACCAGGATAGTGTCCGGCTCTGCAAAATAAATTCCACATTCCACCGTAGAGAGAATAAAATGTACACAAGTCCAATCTGCTGACGTATTTTGCGGCATGACATCATACCGCTACCAAGCCTTTACTTGAACCGTTTTTTATTATACCACCTCAGCACGTTTAGCGAAGCGGTTTCCTTGGCACGTCTTGTCGAAGCAGAGATCGTGTTCCCCTTATTCCGGGATCCCCATCAATACGGACGTGGGTAACCCAACCGCGCCCGTCGCCACGCCTCCTCTATCGAAGGTGAATCCCGAACGGTCACGGAGACGGCTCTTGGTATTTTCTCCCTTTATAAGAGGACCAAGGCTCGTTTCTTTTCTTCAATCTTCCATCGAATCTTCTCCTTGCTCCAAGTTCCAACACCCAGAGCCCCAGATTCGAGCGCTTTGGATCTTCGACAATGTACGGCTCCAACCTTCAGGGTCGGTGGATGCCCTCCTCCGTCACAGAGGAGGACGTGCTAAAGCTGCGTGAGGTCAAGTACCTGTCCTACGAGATTTCGCACAGGTTGCCCGCCCAAGGGCAGGCCGTACCCACTCCCGAGCCCGGTGAGTACGTCGTCTTCATATCCCACCTCCGTCGGGGTTTAGGCCTCTCGACGGACCCCTTCGTGAGAGGGCTCATGTTCTACTACGGGCTGGATTTTCACGACTTGGCTCCGGAGTCCATCCTCCATATTTCCGCATTCATTATTGTCTGCTAAGTCTTCCTCCGCGTCACCCCCCACTTCGGCCTGTGGCTGAAGACCTTCAATGTGGAGCCGAAGATGATCGGGGGCGTCAAGCGGAGTGCGGCGGGGCGGCCATAAGCAGGAGGGCCGATGCCCCGTGGCCCGAGGGCTCCTTCCAAGAGGAGCTCGGTTTGTGGCAGCAGGAGTGGTTCTATATCACCGCTCCGAAGGGCAGCAAGCGAAAGCCGCCGCCTTCATTCCGCCCGGGACCTCCACGCCGATTGATGTCGTGGGTCAACCAAGGGCTCAATTGGGGGCCGTCCGAAGACGTGCCTTTATTGCAGGGCCAGATTCGAGACCTCCAAGTGAGGGAGATCAATCTGGTTGTGGTGATGCAGGTCATGCTAATCAGGTGTCTTCTGCCCTGCAAACGCCGTCCTCTCCGGTTATGGGAGTTCAATCTGGAGGGACCACGAATTCTCCAACACTTCATGGGTATGACGCCCGTGGAGATGTACAAGTTGTTCTTCGGACCGCAGGCGGCGTGTCCGGAATTGACCGAGGACGCAGGCCTAAGCTGCAAACGCCCGGATACACAGGTAAGTAGCTCAGAGTCCGGACGTTCTGTTTGTTTGCTTTTCTGAAATTCGCCTTCTAACCCATTATTCTTCATCAGGAGTGGGTAGCGCGATCGAAGCTGATAAGGTGTCCGGCCCCCCTCCCAGAGACCGCACCGGAGCCCGTGCTGGTCAGAATGTTGGAGGTTGCGCCCGTAGAAGGGGGCGATGGGGAAAATAGAAGAGCTATCACCTCGCCCAAGGGGGCGCCTGAAGAGGGGGGGATCGAAAATCCCTCCTTCCAGGGGGAGAAGAGGACCGCCTCCGAAGACCCGAAGGCCAAAGCCCCTAAACGGGGGAAGAAATATTTACCGAAGGGTCCTGCGTTCGGGGAGAGCCCGGACGCACAATCGTTTCTAAAGGATCAGCCCTCCAGCGAGCCGTGAGTAGGACAAGGGGGGTTTGTTAATAAGAAAATACCCCTATTTGTGCTTCTGTGGATAACCGAAATTTTTACCTTACAGTTCGGATCTGCGGCCTTCTCAGATGAGTTCGTCTTCGGGGGATCTTCGTCTGGAGATGATGGAGAGCGAAACGCCTCCGTCTGCTGCGCCGTCGGACAGGGCAGACAAGCCTGAAGTATCGTCACGGAGGGTATCCCAGAGTCCGGTGGGGCCGGAGAGTGCGGCGCCAACTAGTGTCCGGCCGGGGGAGCTGAAGGATCTGCTTGAGAGGGCATCCATCTCAGAAGATCACCGTGCTTTGATGAGTATGGTGATTGGAAGGATTTCGTCCGCCGAAAGCGGATTGCGTAGTGCCGTCAGGAGTTTGCTGGCGGGATTTGAGGTACGCAAGAACGGCACACCTTTTTGACAATTTGGCACATAGACGTGCGCCCTGTATAGATGTAGCCCCTGAGACTCGATAGGTTGTCGAAAGCGACAGCGTGCCGAGGATCAAAATCGCAGGTAATGAATGTCGCCATTCCTATGCAGGTGGCGGATAGTCCGGGGGCTAGCCGGACTAGTGGAGTTGTCGAGTTAATGCGGCAACTCGATGTGGCGGATGCGGACATCGCACTTGTCAACCGGCGACTTGACGAGTCGCAAGGTAAATGAATTCTCCGCAGTCACTTATTTAAGGGAGTCAAAGCCCGCTTCTGACAATATATATGCTGTGATACAGACGGTGCTGCTACTGTGGAGAGCCTTCGGGCCGAGCTTGCTCAAGCTAAGGAGCAAGCCCAAAGGAGTGATGCGGCTGCCTCGAGGGCGGACGAGGAGTTGAAAGCCGAAAAGGCTGCACACTGCCTAAGCAGGGAAAAGATGGCCGAATTGGCCGTGAAATTGAAGGATGCTGCCGACCGCAATGAGGCTCTTGAAAAGGAGCGCCTATCGGAGCGGGAAGACCTGGGGAAGGCCACCGCCGAGGCCAAGGATGCCCGTTCTGCAATGCGGGCTATGAAGGAGGAGCTGCGCCAGGCCGGAGATATTGTGGCTGGCAGGCCTTTTCTGCTGCGTCGCCGGTTTACGGATCCAAAGTATGCCCAACTTGGCCAGCTGTGGGGTCCGGAGGACCATATATGGACTTAGCGGCAAGTGCGGCTGATGCCGTTGTGCACTTCCGGAGCCAGAAGGATCACAAGACGGAAGAGCTGTTTTGGTCTCAATTCCATAGTCCGGATCGTTCACTTCCGTTGACAGATCGGTTGGCCGAATGGGCTGAGCTGAACAGGTTGTCCGGACTTGCCATGACTGATATCGTGGCTCATGTCTGGCCAGAGAGGCCCAAGGCGACGAGCTATTTCGGCTTATTGCAGCAATTTCTTGGAGCGGTGCCGCATATCAAGGAGATGAAGTGGTCGGCCTGCATAGAAGGTGCGCGGATGGCCCTTGCCCGTGTGAAGACACATTGACAGAGATGGATGCCACCGCTATTGCAGCCCAGGGTTCGGAGGAAAGCCGGTTACCCGCCGAGCACTATTTTGGGGAAGTTATGCGTGGCGCTCGTGTAATAGAGTCGCAGTGCTCGAAAAATGTCACGTTCAAATGAACGTTTTATCTTGTAAAACAATGATTATGTTTTAACCGCTTTTTATACTTGTGCGTTCCAAGTATTAAAATATCTCCCATGCGGCCGTTTATGTATACGTTTGTATAACCTGAAAGATTGCAGTCTTCGGCTTCAGCCCCCACGCACAAGGTGCGGGGGTGTTCGCAAAAAATAGCGCGTTTTCACACTTAATTCGACGTCTCGGTCCTGTTGAGGAGGTGGTAGCGTAGCAAACGAGGCAATCCGGACTATGATGCTTTATCACTTTCACTTAGCCATTGGAGTTCGAGGGTGGGGCTACGATATAGCCCCTGGGGGCACCACGCTTCTCCAGATTCGGGGCACGTGTGTGCCTGACCGGGAAACGGTCCTTCGTTAAAGCAGGGAATTCTAAACATTCCGGTAGTCGATCGAGTGGTTGACCAGTCTCTCGCTGTATCATGACAGTCAGTTTTCGGCTTTCTCTACTGAGGTGCTCACCCAACCGAACTGGGGCACAATCGCAGTAGTTCTCCTCGTGCCGCGTTAGCCGATGATACGGAACGTAAGGCAGCAAAACATAGGAGCCGGGCAAACCCAACATTTGACCAAAGACATGATTCAGAGCTGATGCATATAAGGCCTAACTCGAGACGCCGAACACTCCCTAAGGTGTTCGGTCTTTATAATAATGGTCAGAACAATGCCCTAAGCCCCTAGTGTCCAGGTACGGGCATGGTCTTCTGACGCGGCACAACATGATTCGGAATTTATTAAAGTAATCTATGTGCTTCACTTATATCTTTTGAGCTAGGCAATTTTGCTCTAGTGCTTCACTTATATCTTTTTAGAGCACGGCGGTGGTTTTATTTTGTAGAAATTATTGATCTCTCATGCTTCACTTATATTATTTTGAATCTTTTAGAACATCATGGTATTTGCTATGGTTATAAAATTTGTCCTAGAATGATGGGCATCCAAGTTGGGTACAATAAAAACTATCATAGAAAGTGAATTGGATGCTATGATCAATTTGATACTTGATAATTGTTTTGAGATATGAGGATGGTGATATTAGATTCATTCTAGTTAAGTAGTTGTGAATTTGAGGAATACTTGTGTTGAAGTTAGTGATTCCCGTAGCATGCACGTATGGTGAACCGCTTTGTGATGAAGTTGGAGAATAATTTATTTATTTATTGTCTTCCTTATGAGTGGCGGTCACGAGCGATGGTCTTTTCCTACCAATCTATCCCCCTAGGAGCATGTGCGTAGTACTTTGTTTCAATGACTTGTAGATTTTTGCAATAATTATATGAGTTCTTTATGACTAATGTTGAGTCCATGGATTATACGCACTCTCACCCTTCCACCATTGCTAGCCTCTCTTGTGCCGCGCAACTTTCGCCGGTACCATACACCCACCATATACCTTCCTCAAAACAACCACCATACCTACCTATTATGGCATTTCCATAGCCATTCCGAGATATAATGCCATGCAATTTTCCACCCTTCCGTTTATTATGACACGCTCCATCATTGTCATATTGCTTTTGCATGATCATGTAGTCGACATCGTATTTGTTGCTAAGCCACCTCCATAATTCTTTCATACATGTCACTCTTGATTCATTGCATATCCCGGTACACCCCCGGAGGCATCCACATAGAGTCATATTTTGTTCTAAGTATCGAGTTGTAATTCTTGAGTTGTAAGTAAATAAAAGTGTGATGATCTTCATTATTAGAGCATTGTCACACGTGAGGAAAGGATGATGGAGACTATGATTCCCCCACAAGTCGGGATGAGACTTCGGACTTTAAAAAAAGAGAAAGGCCAAAAAAAGAGAAAAAGGCCATAAAAAAAGAGAAAGGCCATAAAAAAGGAAGGCCCAAAAAATGAGAGAAAAAGAGAGAAGGGACAATGCTACTATCCTCTTTCCACACTTGTGCTTCAAAGTAGCACCATGATCTTCATAATAGAGAGTCTCCTATGTTGTGACTTTCATATACTAGTGGGAATTTTACATTATAGAACTTGGCTTGTATATTCCAATGGTGGGCTTCCTCAAAATGCCCTAGGTCTTCGTGAGCAAGCAAGTTGGATGCACACCCACTTAGTTTCTTTTGTTGAGCTTTCATACACTTATAGCTCTAGTGCATCCATTGCATGGCAATACCTACTCACTCACATCGATATCTATTAATGGGCATCTCCATAGCCCGTTGATATGCCTAGTTGATGTGAGACTATCTTCTCCTTTTTGTTTTCTCCACAACCACCATTCTATTCCACATATAGTGCTATGTCCATGGCTCACGCTTATGTATTGCGTGAAAGTTGAAACAATTGCTTGGCTTGTCATCGGGGTTGTGCATGATTAAATACTTTGTGTGATGAATATAGAGCATAGCCAAACTATATTTGTAGGGATAGCTTTCTTTGGATGTTTATGGGCTTTACTTTGCACTTTTATATCATTTTTGGGACTAACCTACTAACAGGAGGCCCGACCCAAATTGCTGTTTTTTTGCCTATTTCAGTGTTTCGAAGAAAAGGAATATCAAACGGAGTCCAAACGGAATGAAACCTTCGGGAGAGTGATTTTTGGAACGGAAGCATTCCAGGAGACTTGGAGTATACGTAAGGGAAGCAACGAGGAAGCCACGAGGCAGGGAGGTGCGCCCTACCCCCCGGGCGCGCCCCCACCCTTGTGGGCTCCTTGTGGCTCCCCTGACCGACTTCTTTTGCCTATATATATATCCATATACCCTAAAAACATCGAGAACACAATATATCGGGAGTTCCGCCGCCGCAAGCCTCTCTAGCCACCAAAAACCAATCGGGACCCTTCGGCACCCTGCCGGAGGGGGATCCCTCACTGGTGGCCATCTTCATCATCCGAGCGCTCTCCATGACGAGGAGGGAGTAGCTCACCCTCGAGGCTGAGGGTATGTACCAGTAGCTATGTGCTTGATCTCTCTCTCTCTCTCTCTCTCTCTCTCTCTCTCTCTCTCTCTCTCTCGTGTTCTTGATTTGGCACGATCTTGATGTATCGTGAGCTTTGCTATTATAGGTGGATCTTATGATGTTTCTCCCCCTCTACTCTCTTGTAATGGATTGAGTTTTCCCTTTGAAGTTATCTTATCGGATTGAGTCTTTAAGGATTTGAGAACACTTGATGTATGTCTTGCCGTGCTTATCTGTGGTGAAAATGGGATATTCACGTGATCTACTTGATGTATGTTTTGGTGATCAACTTGCGGGTTCAATGAACTTATGCATAGGGGTTGGCACACGTTTTCGTCTTGACTCTCCGGTAGAAACTCTGGGGCACTCTTTGAAGTACTTTGTGTTGGTTGAATAGATGAATCTGAGATTGTGTGATGCATATCGTATAATCATGCCCACGAATACTTGAGGTGACATTGGAGTATCTAGGTGACATTAGGGTTTTGGTTGATTTGTGTCTTAAGGTGTTATTATAGTACGAACTCACTACTAGGGAAAAGCCTATACACAGAATCTTAGCAGCAGCGCGGCTCAAAAAGGAGCGCTGCTGCTAATTAGTATGTCACGCCCAAGATGCGACCCTATCCTAAAGGAACTCGAAGGTCCCACCAAGGATAGAAGCGCATCTTGAAGACGCTTTTGCAAGATGGATATCATTACATCAACATTACATAATAGTGGGGTTACATCCAATACATACAATGTCACAAGAATACAACATACAAGAACAACACCCGACTACGGATGAATCATAAACAGAAACTCAAACAATACCCACCCTGCTAGCCCAGGCTGCCGACCTGGAACCTATCCCCTGATCGAAGAAGAAGCAGAAGAAGAACTCCAAAACAAGCAAGCATCACTCTCGCGTCAGGATCATCGCATAACCTGTACCTGCAACTGTTGTTGTAGTAATCTGTGAGCCACGAGGACTCAGCAATCCCATTACCATGGGTATCAAGACTAGCAAAGCTTAATGGGAAAGGAAGGGGTAAAGTGGTGAGGTTGCAGCAGCGACGAAGCAAGTATGGTGGCTAACATACGCAAATGAGAGCGAGAAGAGAAACAAAGGAACGGTCGTGAAGCTAGCAATGATCAAGAGGTGATCCTGAACACCTACTTACGTCAAACATAACACAGAAACCATGTTCACTTCCCGGACTCCGCCGAGAAGAGACCATCACGGCTACACACGCGGTTGATGCGTTTTAATTCGGATCTGGTGTCAAGTTATCTACAACCGGACATTAACAAATTCCCATCTGCCACATAACCGCGGGCACGGCTCTCGAAAGTTTAAACCCTGCAGGGGTGTCCCAACTTAGCCCATGACAAGCTCTCGCGATCAACGAAGGAATAGACCTTCTCCCAGGAAGACCCGATCAGTCTCGGAGTCCCGGTTTACAAGACATTTCGACAATGGTAAAACAAGACCAGCAAAGCCGCCCGATGCGCCGACAATCCCGATAGGAGCTGCACATATCTCGTTCTCAGGGCAACACCGGATGAGACATCCTACGAGTAAAACCAGACCTCGAGTTGCCCCGAGGGGGCCCCGCAGTCTACTCGGTTCGAACCAGCACTTAGGCAAGCACTGGCCCGGGGGGGGGGCTAAAATAAAGATGACCCTCGAGAGAGCGACTCCCAAGGGAAAAGTAGGTGGTGGTGAGGCAAATGCTAAAACCAAGGTTGGGCCTTGCTGGACAAGTTTTATTCAAAGCGAACTGTCAGGGGGGTCCCATAAATCACCCGACCGCATAAGGAACGCAAAATCCGGGAACATAATACCGGTATGACGGAAACTAGGGCGGCAAGAGTGGAACAAAACACCAAGCATAAGGCCGAGCCTTCCACCCTTTACCAAGTGCATAGATGCATTAATAATATAAGAGATATTGTGATATCCCAACATAAACCCTGTCCACCATGGAGAAATCTTCAACTTCACCTGCAACTAGCAACGCTATAAGAGGGGCTGAGCAAAAGCGGTAACATAGCCAATCAATGGTTTGCTAGGAATGGTGTCAAAGGTTAGAGGTTCATGGCAATTTGGGAGGCTTGAAGAGCAAATGATAGGTAATGCAGCCTAGCGAGAGAACGAAGCAACTAGCATAGCAATGATAGTAGTGAGATCCAGGGTAGCGGTCATCTTGCCTGAAATCCCACAAGGACGAAGAACCAGTCCATGAAGAAGATGAAGCCATGAAGACGAACCACACGTAGACGAACGAATCCTCACGATCGCAACAAAACGGGAACTATCGAGAAGAAGCACACAACATGGTAAACACACCACACATAGACAAGACAGGATGCACAACAAGTATGATGCATGACAAAGCTACATGAAGCTACTCATGGCAAGAGATGATGCAAACAAGAACAACACATCAAAACAAGTTTAAATGAGGCCGGAAACAACATATAACAATTCCGGTAAGTCCTCATATGCAAATTTCGAAATTGGTCCAGATCTGATTAAACCTTATGTTCAAGTTGTTAAACAACAAGTTAAGATGCACCAAGAGAATCTACACGAAATTCTAGTCAAGTTACATATAAAGTTCATTAGATTCGGAGCTACGGCCTAGAAGATATGAGCAAAACAAGTTAAACATGGCATTGATGCAAAATGCATACAAACATCAAGCAAACACCTCAAAACAAGGATGCAACATGATAATATGAAGCTACATGCAAAAACAAGCAAGTTTCACATAGAGCACACTCAAAACGGAGCAACGGTTCAACACACACACACTATACAAGTCATAACAACAATCTGTCCATAACAGCAACTAGGCATATTGCAAGCATCAAAACAATAAGTTACAACACCCCAACATGATAACAAAAGGCATGGTCATGAAGTACAGGTAAAGCACAATAAAACATGAAGACTAAGCTATCTCCAGAAAAGAGTAGAACATGCTCAAAATGACATGGGAAGATTGCAAATAATAACAGTTTCAGGTTTTAGCAGAAATAACATCAGGTTGCAATGTTTAGAGCAAGCAAACAACATGTTACAGGAACATATCATGGCAAACAAAGGCATGGCATGAATCTAATAATTGCATAGATCAAAAGTCCCTTACTGACCATAAGCTAAAAAGGCATAGAAAATATGATGGCACCCATGTAAACATGGCAAGTTATATTACAGATTCAAACATGGCAGGAACAACAATAAGTAGGCATGTTCGTGAGCTTGAACCACTCACCACAGAGCAATACATGGCATGGCAAGGCAACCAACAGTAAGAAGGCATGTTTATGAAGCTATACATGGCAAGAGCAAGGTCATAGGGTGCATGGATCACTAGCAAACAATCATGGAAACATGGAACTTAATGTTAACAGGCTGACAGCAACATTTTCAAGCAACTTTGGAGCAAGATTACAACAATCTACAGCAAGCTATAAATGCAACCAGGGGCATGGATGGATAGAGCATGACATGTAGATCAAAACATGTTTATAGGACATCTCCAGATTATGCATAGAATGATTAGTAGCAACATGTTTACATAGCAACAAAATATAACAAAATCTGTCAGGAAATCAACAACAGCAAGTACCCTACTTAACAAGCTCGATTCACTCACCACAAGTCATTGCATGACAAGATAAGCATAGCATCATCAAGAAGACATGTTTGTGAAACAAACCAAGGCAAGAACAAGTCCATAGCATGCAAGGATCAACTATAGCAAGCTTGGCCAAATTGAATAACATGTAAACAATCTGCCAGGAAACATTTTGAAGCAAAAGTAGAGCACCAAAATGACATGCTAGACTACTCCATAATTGCAAACAAGGGCATGAATGGATAGACAATAACCATATGTTCAAAACACCCTTACTGAAGTATCTCAAAATATGCATGGATCTCTCTGTAGCATCAAGTTTACATGGCATCAAAATAACAGCAGAACAAGGACTAAAATCAGCAATATCACGAAGCCTAGTTTGCATGCTTGTGCTAGTCCCGGATCCGGCGCGGGACGGCGAGGAGGCGGCACCGGCGGGCTCCGGTGGCGCGGGCGGCGCGCGGCAGGGCGCGGTTGGCGCGGGACGGCGATGGGGCCAGCCGGGGACGCAACGGCGGCGGCGGCCGCGGCCAGGCGCGGTAGCGTGCTGGGCAGAGCGGGGCCGCGGGACGGCGAGGAGAGCGGGGTCGGCGCGGGGGCCGCGAAGCTCGCCGGCGGCGAGGCGGCCGGCCGAGCGGCGGCGCAACCGGCGGGCAGAGGCGGCGGGGCGCGGGCGGCTCCGGCGGGGCAGCGCCCGCGGCGGCGGCGGCGCGCGGGTTGGGCCCCGCGGGCCCGATCCGGGCCCGGCGGGCCTGGCGCGGTGGAGGGGAGCCGACGGGTGAGGTGGCGGCGCCTGGTTGGCTAGCGGCGGCGGCGGGGTGACGTGGCGGGCGCTGATTGGTCGGAGTGAGGTGGAGGCTGGACGTGTCCGGCCGTCGGCGGACATGTCCGGCGGCGCGGGGAGGAGAGGGCTAGGGTTTGGACTGCGGGAATTTCGGGGAGAGCACATATATATAGGTAGAGGGAGCTAGGAGACTCCAAATGGGGTGCGGTTTTCGGCCACGCGATCGTGATCGAACGACCAAGAGCATGGAGGGGAGCTAGGTGGGTTTTGGTCCACTTTGGAAGGGGTGTTGGGCTGCAACTCAAAGAGGCTTTACGGTTACCCGGTTAACCGTTGGAGTATCAAACGACCTCCAAATGGCACGAAACTTGACCGGCGGTCTACCGGTGCTATACCAAGGCCGCTTGGCAAACCTCGGGCCATTCCGAGAAAGTTTAACACCCGCACACCAAACTCCATTTAGCAGCAGCGCGGTGCCGCGAGCCGCGCTACTGCTATGGATGTAGTAGTAGCGCACTTTTTCTGAGGTCACTGCTGCTAAATTTCAAATTGGCACACTTTTTGGTCCCAGTTAGCAGTAGCACCGTTGCCCAAAGTGCGCTGCTGCTACTTCCTTAGCAGCAGCGCGTTTTAACTCCCGCGCTACTGCTAATCCGCACCAACCCACCACCTTTTCCACACCCGTCCCTCCCCCTCCCCCTCCTCTCTTCCCTTTCCCCTACCTCCCACATGCTCCCACTCTCACTCTTCTTCTTCCTCAATACTTCTCCCCCATTACTCTCTCTCTTCTATCTACCTTTCTCTCTCTTCATTACTCCTACCTAAGTACACCACCTCCATTAATGCATCTCCTTTCTCTTTTTCCTTCCCCCTCCACTAGTTGAAGTTGTCTCCTCCCAAATTAGGTAGCTAGGTAGATGTAGGATTTAGTTAAGTGACCTATTTGCTCCCTAGCTAGATCTATCTTTGTCAAGAAGAGCTTTGTGCACTTTAATTTTGATCTCCCTACAACATCATCTCCACCGTGTGCTCGATCTCGATCGAGATAGAGGTTATGAAAATTTCATGCTTTTGCAAAATGGAAATATGTTTATGTGTGTGATATGTTTGTGGAAATTGTGTGTGTGGCATGAGTTGACGCCAAATTGTGCTTTTGAGTTGCCTATGTTTTGCCGAAATGTCGATTTATTTCCGTTTCGGCGAATTCGGGGCAAACTCTAGATCCATATATGTCCTATTTTTAGGGAAGGTCATGCCAAAAAAATTTATGACTTTGATGCATGCATGCATTTTTATAGTCAATTTGTTTATTATTACCGTGGAGAGTTGACGATGGTCAATGGAACAATGGTGGACAGGTGGTTGCGTTCGGCGGTGTAGGACATGAAAGAAAATAACCGGACAGAGGTTTTATGTCCGTGTCGAAAATGCAAAGGAATAGTTTGGCTCGACCCCCATGACGATGGTCGTGTCGAAGCGCACCTGCTCATGACTGGTTTCATGGATGGCTATACTTGGTGGATAATTGAAGATGAGGATGACGATGTTGAGGATGCCGACGGGGCAGGCAATGATGACACGGGGCAAGACGAAGAGATGATCGATAATGGCGGCGGGGAAGAGGCCGGACATGGCGGCGGAGAAGGGGCCGGACATGGCGGCGGAGAGAACGACATGGACTCCACGCAGCAGAGTTCGTCGGTACTAAGTTCAATTGTGCGGGACCCTCATGTTCAAGCATTGCTTCGCAAGGAGACGAGTACTGAGAGAGCTGCTTCTAGAGAGGAGGCTAAGCTGGAGCAACTGGTGGTAGACTCGAACACTCCATTGTATGATGGTTGCAATCCTGACGTGACCCGCTTGAGTTTCACGCTCCAACTCCTGAAGACGAAGGCTAAAAACAAATGGACCGACACTAGCCTCGATGAGCATCTCAAGTACATAAAGGATGTTCTTCCCGCGGGTAATCTATGTCCTACTAGTGTTGATGAGTCCAAGAAGATCGTGTTCCCTCTTGATCTGCCACACGTTAGATACCATGCATGCATCAACGATTGCATAATTTATCGGAAGGAGCACGCGGAAAAAACAAGCTGTCCGGTGTGCAATGCTTCTCGATACAAGAAGGCCGGGAAGAAATGTCCCCAGAAAGTTGTATGGTACTTACCGATCACTCCCCGTCTCCACAGGTATTTTGTAGATCCCAAGGAAGCTAAGCTAATGCGCTGGCACACGGAGAGGAAGAAGCCCGACGATGGAGATGATCCGAAGCTGAGACACGTGAAGGATGCAAGCCAGTGGAGAGCGTTGAATAGCTTCTATCAGTATTTTGAATGTGATGCAAGGAACATCGTGCTCGGCGCGTGTACTGATGGCATGAATCCGTTTGGCAACCAGAACACCAACCATAGCACATGGCCCGTGTTTGTATGGATGTACAACCTCCCCCTGGTTGTGCATGAAATCAAAGTACATTCACATGAGCATGCTTATTCAAGGGCCGAAACAACCAGGAAATAATATTAATTTGTATCTGGGGCTACTTCAAGAGGAGTTAGACACGTTATGGAAAACACCGGCCAAGACATGGGACGCCAGCAAAGGTGAGTATTTCAACATGAGAGACGCGCTGATCACGACAGTGCAGGACCATCTCGGTTACGGATATGTGGCAGGCCAGGTGTGCCATGGATATTGCGGATGCACGCGGTGCATGGATGATACGACGTCTCAGCAGCTAACGTCAAGGAAAGATGGCGGGTCTGGGAAAATCGTGTACATGGGGCATCGAAGATGGCTTGAACAGGACGACCCGTGGAGATTATCAATGCCGTGGCAGACTATCGAGGACCTCCACGTGAGCGGAGCGGTGCCGAAATCGATGAGCTGTTGAAAAACTAGAAGGAGTGCCCCGCGCCGGGAAAGACGATGAGAAAGGCGCCGGAGCCGCTGCTGAAGGTATGGAAGACGAGGTCTGTGTTCTGGGACTTGGAGTACTGGCACAAACTCGATACACCTCATTGCCTTGATCAAATGCATATCTGTAAGAATGTCCTTGAGAGCTTGCTCGCAACACTGATGAACATGCCGGATGTCGGTGTCAAAACCGGCGGATCTCGGGTAGGGGGTCCCGAACTGTGCATCTAGGCGGATGGTAACTGGAGACAAGGGACACGATGTTTTACCCAGGTTCGGGACCTCTTGATGGAGGTAAAACACTACGTCCTGCTTGATTAATATTGATGATATGGGTAGTACAAGAGTGGATCTACCACGAGATCAAGGAGGCTAAACCCTAGAAGCTAGCCTATGGTATGATTGTTGTAATGTATGTTGTGTCCTACGGACTAAAGCCCTCCGGTTTATATAGGCACCGGAGAGGGCTAGGGTTACACAGAGTCGGTTACAATGGTAGGAGATCTACATATCCGTATCGCCAAGCTTGCCTTCCACGCCAAGGAAAGTCCCATCCGGACACGGGCCGGAGTCATCAATCTTGCATCTTCGTAGTCTTGGAATCCGGCGGACGATGATAGTCCGGCTGTCCGGACACCCCCTAGTCCAGGACTCCCTCAGTAGCCCCTGAACCAGGCTTCAATGACGATAAGTCCGGCGCGCACAATGTTCGGCATTGCAAGGCGGGTTCCTCCTTTGAATAATCCAGAGAAGATCATGAACACCAGGATAGTGTCCGGCTCTGCAAAATAAATTCCACATTCCACCATAGAGAGAATAAAATGTACACAAGTTCAATCTACTGACGTATTTTGCGGCATGACGTCACACCACTACCAAGCCTTTACTTGAATCATTTTTTATTATACCACCTCAGCACGTTTAGCGAAGCGGTTTCCTTGGCACGTCTTGTCGAAGCAGAGATCGTGTTCCCCTTATTCCGGGATTCTCATCAATACGGGCGTGGGTAACCTAACCGTGCCCGTCGCCACGCCTCCTCTATCAAAGGCGAATCCCGAACGGTAACGGAGACGGCTCTTGGTATTTTCCCTCTTTATAAGAGGACCAAGGCTCATTTCTTTTCTTCAATCTTCCATCGAATCTTCTCCTTGCTCCAAGTTCCAACACCCAGAGCCCCAGATTCGAGCACTTCGGACCTTCAACAATGTCCGGCTCCGACCTTCAGGGTCGGTGGATGACGGAGGAGGACGTGCTAAAGCTGCGTGAGGCCAAGTACCTGTCTTACGAGATTTCGCATAGGTTGCCCGCCCAAGGGCAGGCCGTACCTACTCCCGAGCCCGGTGAGTATGTCGTCTTCGTATCCCACCTCCGTCGTGGTTTAGGCTTCTCGACGGACCCCTTCGTGAGAGGGCTCATGTTCTACTACGGGCTGGATTTTCACGACTTGGCTCCGGAGTCCATCCTCCATATTTCCGCATTCATTATCGTCTGCGAAGCCTTCCTCCGCGTCACCCCTCACTTCGGCCTATGGATGAAGACCTTCAATGTGGAGCCGAAGATGATCGAGGGGCGTCAAGCAGAGTGCGGCGGGGCGGCCATAAGCAGGAGGACCGATGCCCCGTGGCCCGAGGGCTCCTTCCAAGAGGAGCTCGGCTTGTGGCAGCAGGAGTGGTTCTATATCACCGCTCCGAAGGGCAGCAAGCAAAAGCCGCCGCCTTCATTCCGCCCGGGACCTCCACGCGATTGATGTCGTGGGTCAACCAAGGGCTCAATTGGGGGCCGTCCGAAGACGTGCCTTTATTGCAGGGCCGGATTCGAGACCTCCAAGCGAGGGAGATCAATCTGGTTGTGGTGATGCAGGTCATGCTAATCAGGCGTCTTCTGCCCTGCAAACGCCGTCCTCTCCGGTTATGGGAGTTCAATCCGGAGGGACCACGAATTCTCCAACACTTCATGGGTATGACGCCCGTGGAGATGTACAAGTTGTTCTTCGGACCGCAGGCGGCGTGTCCGGAATTGACCGAGGAAGCAGGCCTAAGCTACAATCGCCCGGATACACAGGTAAGTAGCTCAGAGTCTGGACGTTCTGTTTGTTTGTTTTTCTGAAATTCGCCTTCTAACCCATTATTCTTCATCAGGAGTGGGTAGCGCGATCGAAGCTGATAAGGTGTCCGGCCCCCCTCCCAGAGACCGCACCGGAGCCCGTGCTGGTCAGAATGTTGGAGGTCGCGCCCGTAGAAGGGGGCGATGGGGAAAATAGAAGAGCTATCACCTCGCCCAAGGGGGCGCCTGAAGAGGGGGGGATCGAAAATCCCTCCTTCCAGGGGGAGAAGAGGACCGCCTCCGAAGACCCGGAGGCCAAAGCCCCTAAGCGGGGGAAGAAATCTTTACCGGAGGGTCCTGCGTCCGGGGAGAGCCCGAACGTACAATCGTTTCTAAAGGATCAGCCCTCCAGCGAGCCGTGAGTAGGAAAAGGGGGGTTCATTAATAAGAAAATACCCCTATTTGTGCTTCTGTGGATAACCGAAATTTTTACCTTACAGTTCGGATCTGCGGCCTTCTCAGATGAGTTCGTCTTCGGGGGATCTTCGTCCGGAGATGATGGAGAGCGAAACGCCTCCGTCTGCTGCGCCGTCGGACAAGGCAGACGAGCCTGAAGTATCGTCACGGAGGGTATCCCAGAGTCCGGTGGGGCCGGAGAGTTCGGCGCCAACTAGTGTCCGGCCGGGGGAGCTGAAGGATCTGCTTGAGAGGGCGTCCATCTCAGAAGATCACCGTGCTTTGATGAGTATGGTGATTGGAAGGATTTCGTCCGCCGAAAGCGGATTGCATAGTGCCGTCAGGAGTTTGCTGGCGGGATTTGAGGTACGCAAGAACGACGCACCTTTTTGACAGTTTGGCACATAGAAGTGCGCCCTGTATAGATAGTAGCCCCTGAGACTCGGTAGGTTGTCGAAAGCGACAGCGTGCCGAGGATCAAAATCGCAGGTAATGAATGTCGCCATTCCTATGCAGGTGGCGGATAGTCCGGGGGCTAGCCGGACTAGTGGAGTTGTCGAGTTAATGCGGCAACTCGATGTGGCGGATGCGGACATCGCGCTTGTCAACCGGCGACTTGACGAGTCGCAAGGTAAATGAATTCTCCGCAGTCACTTATTTAAGGGAGTCAAAGCCCGCTTCTGACAATATATATGCTGTGATACAGACGGTGCTGCTGCTGTGGAGAGCCTTCGGGCCGAGCTTGCTCAAGCTAAGGAGCAAGCCCGAAGGAGTGATGCGGCTGCCTCGAGGGCGGCCGAGGAGTTGAAAGCCGAAAAGGCTGCACACTACCTAAGCAGGGAAAAGATGGCCGAATTGGCCGTGAAATTGAAGGATGCTGCCGACCGCAATGAGGCTCTTGAAAAGGAGCGCCTATCGGAGCGGGAAGACCTGGGGAAGGCCACCGCCGAGGCCAAGGATGCCCGTTCTGCAATGCGGGCTATGAAGGAGGAGCTGCGCCAGGCCGGAGATATTGTGGCTGGCAGGCCTTTTCTGCTGCGTCGCCGATTTACGGATCCAATGTATGCCCAACTTGGCCAGCTGTGGGGTCCGGAGGACCATATATGGACCTAGCGGCAAGTGCGGCTGATGCCGTTGTGCACTTCCGGAGCCAGAAGGATCACAAGACGGAAGAGCTGTTTTGGTCTCAATTCCATAGTCCGGATCGTTCACTTCCGTTGACCGATCGGTTGGCCGAATGGGCTGAGCTGAACAGGTTGTCCGGACTTGCCATGACTGATATCGTGGCTCATGTCTGGCCAGAGAGGCCCAAGGCGACGAGCTATTTCGGCTTATTGCAGCAATTTCTTGGAGCGGTGCCGCATATCAAGGAGATGAAGCGGTCGGCCTGCATAGAAGGTGCGCGGATGGCCCTTGCCCGTGTGAAGACACATTGGACAGAGATGGATGCCACCGCTATTGCAACCCAGGGTTCGGACGAAAGCCGGTTACACGCCGAGCACTATTTTGGGGAAGTTATGCGTGGTGCTCGTGTAATAGAGTCGCAGTGCTTGAAAAATGTCATGTTCAAATGAACGTTTTATCTTGTAAAACAATTATTATGATGTAACCGCTTTTTATACTTGTGCATTCCAAGTATTGAAATATCTCCTATGCGACCGTTTATATATACGTTTGTATAACCTGAAAGATGGCAGTCTTTGGCTTCAGCACCCACGCACAAGGTGCGGGGGGTGTTCGCAAAAAATAGCGCGTTTTCACACTTAATACGACATCTCGGTCCTGTTAAGGAGGTGGTAGCGTAGCAAACGAGGCAATCCGGACTATGATGCTTTATCACTTTCACTTAGCCATTGGAGTTCGAGGGTGGGGCTATGATATAGCCCCTGGGGGCACCACGCTTCTCCGGATTCGGGGCGTGTGTGTGCCTGACCGGGAAGCGGTCCTTCGTCAAAGAGGGGAATTCTAAACATTCCGGTAGTCGATCGAGTGGTTGACCAGTCTCTCGCTGTATCATGACAGTCAGTTTTCGGCTTTCTCTACTGAGGTGCTCGCCCAGCCGAACTGGGGCACAATCGCAGTAGTTCTCCTGGTGCCGCGTTAGCCGATGATACGGAACGTAAGGCAGCAAAACACAGGAGCCGGGCAAACCCAACATTTGACCAAAGACATGATTTGGAGCTGATGCATATAAGGCCTAACTCGAGACGCCGAACACTCCCTAAGGTGTTCGGTCTTTATAATAATGGGCAGAACAATGCCCTAAGCCCCTAGTGTCCAGGTACGGGCATGGTCTTCTGACGCGGCCGATGCCAAAACGTCAGGCTCCACTTTGGTTATAATGAGAAACCAAGGGATTATAACAACAAGAGACAGTAAAAAAGGTTTACGCAGGGTCTTAATCTGAAAAGAATCCTTGCGACGGGTCCCTACTGCACGTCTGCGCCTGTGTCTCCGTTGTGCCGTTATCCTGGACGGGTGTGCACGTTGTTCATCTGTAAAAGAGAGGAACTTAGTTTGAAAGGAACTCAGTGCGAAAAAATATACGAAGGAAGAATATAAATAAGTAAGGCGGAGTCTGTATGAGCTCGTTGTTGCTTGTGCGCGCAGCCCCTTGTGAAGGGATGTGCGGCTAGGGAGCCCCTAGCTTATTTATGCCGGACTCGTCTGACTGTGTCCGGGGTCTTTAAATGACCCTCGCACTGAAATGATGCCACTTGGACCGGGCATCTTAAGTGTAAGAGACGCGTAATGTGGTATGGCGTTGAAGCGGACAAAAGCTTCTCGTCCCAAGATTGCTTGGTAGCTACTTTTAAATGGGGCGACATGAAAGATTAGTTTTTCGCGTCGAAAGTTGTTCGGTGACCCGAACACAACTTCTAGTAATAAGGAGCCTGTGCACTTGGCGTAAGGGCCTGGCGGCACTCCTTTAAAGGAAGTGTGGCTGTGTCGAATTTTAGTAAGGTCTATCCCCAACTTGCGGATTGTGTTTGGATACAGCAGGTTTAAGTCGCTGCCTCCATCCATCAGGACTTGTGTAAATTGCAGTCCGTCGATTATAGGATCCAATATCAGGGCAGTCCATCCTGCATTTCGAACGCTTCTGGAATAATCCAGGTGGTCGAAAGTGATTGGTTTTGATATCCAATCTCTATGTTCCACTGGGTTGGACCATGCGAGACCCATTTTAGCGGGTGCCGTATTGTTTTCCGTATTATCACATGAAGTGAATTTACTGCTTTAACCTCTTGTGGGAAAGTCTTTTGTTTTCCGGTGCTCTGCTGGTGGGGTTTATCATCATCCTCGCTTGATGCGTCGAGCCCCTTGTGTTCGGCGTTTAATCGGCGGGACTGTTTGAAAACCCAACAATCTCAGTGGGTCTGGTTTGCAGGCCTTCCGGGGGTACTGTGGATTTGACATATCCGACCCAAAATTTTGTTTAAGTTGGATAGCTCATTGTTGTTATCCTTAAGAGGCGGTGTTTTGTTGTTTGGCCGCGAGCTTTTGAATCCGGCGTTGACCGTCGTGTTCTTTGGGCTTTTCTCTTTATTCCGGCGCTGATCTTTTCTGCGCCGTGATTTTCCGTTTCCATCTCTGATCTCGGATGTACTTGGGTCGCTGGTGCTGTATCTTGCTAGCCAGCTATCCTCTCCCGCGCAAAAGCGGGTCATGAGGCTTGTGAGCGCGGACATTGTCCTCGTCTTCTCTTGGCCGAGGTGTCTGGCGAGCCATTCGTCTCGGACGTTGTGTTTAAAAGCTTCTAAGGCTTCGGCGTCCGGACAGTCGACTATTTGGTTCTTTTTGGTGAGGAACCTGTTCCAGAATTTTCACGCTGACTCTCCGGGCTGTTGAGTTATATGACTTAGATCATCTGCATCCGGAGGGCGGACATAAGTTCCTTGAAAATTTGCTCTAAACGCATCCTCGAGCTCTTCCCAACTTCCAACAGTGTTTTCTGGGAGGCTTTTGAGCCAACGACGGGATGGCCCTTTGAGCTTGAGGGGTAAGTATTTTATGGTGTGGAGATCATCTCCTCTAGCCATGTGTATGTGTAGTATATAATCCTCTATCCAGACTCCAGGGTCTGTTGTTCCATCGTAGGCCTCTATGTTTATGGGTTTAAATCCTGCTGGGAATTCGTGATCCAGCACCTCGTTGGTGAAACATAGTGGGTGTGCGGCGCCCCTGTATTTGGCTGTACCGCTGTGTTCGGACACTTGGCATGTTGCGTTGCTTCCTGGGGCCCTCTTCTTTGGCCCGTAAATGGACCTGGCTGGGCCATCTATTTTTCCAGGGTCATTAGTCGGCTTATGTGCGGTGCGCTTTCAGATTTTGGCCTATCATCTGGCCGTCTATCCGACCAGGCGGCCTCTTTGTTTTTTGACTGTGGGGGCTCTATGGCCTCCTCGTTAAATTCTGGCAGCAGCTTGCGCTTCGGGTAGCTCTTTGATTGATGGCCATTGCCGTATTTGTCTGCGGTTTTGAGCACTTTGCTCCACCTCATTCTGAGTGTATCTTCCGCTGTTTTGAGCTTCCGTTTTTCCTTCTTCAAACTTCTTGCGGTGGTGACGAGTCTTTTTCCAACGGTTTTTATTCTCCGGCGGTGTGTCCGGCGTGAGGTCGTCTGGACTGTTGTTTTCGCCGGGCCTGGACTGATTATCTGACTTGTCCTGTTCGGACGGTTGCTTGTCTGCGTGTTCGTCGTCCACTGGTTTGCCCTGCTGTATTGCTGGGTCATTAGGAGCGCTGTTGTTGTCGAGGCGGGACTTAGGGCGGCATCTGCGTCGCCATTTGGTTGTTTGTCGGCGGGATTATCTTCTGCCGCGCCCCGTTGGTCCTCGTTATCGCTTCCTTTTGGGGTATCCACCATGTATACGTCGTATGACGAGGTGGTCTTCCAGTGCCCTGTAGGCGCTGGTTCTTGTTCATCTCCGGCATCGTCGTCCATACCGTCGATGTCTTCGGAGTCATAGTTTGGCATGCCGGTTAGATCGTCGACAGTGGCTACAAAGTGGGTGGTGGGTGGGCTTTGAATTTCTTCATCGCCCGAATCCCAACCGTCCTGGCCGTAGTCCGGCCAGGTCTCTCCGGATAGCGAGAGGTGTTGTAATGAATTCAGGATGTCGCCAAAGGGCGAGTGTTGGAAGATGTCCGCGGTGGTGAATTCCATAACCGGCACCCAATCAGATTCGATTGGCAGGGGCGTGGGAGGTCCGGAGTCCGGCAAGGAGTCCGGCACCTCGGAGTCACGAGCTTTGTGGGGGACAAGGTTAGTGTTCGGCTCCATCGCCGCAGAAGTTGCAGCCCCCGAGGCGGTGTGCAACCACCGGTCCTCGATCTGGGCGATCGGCTCCGGACTAAAGGCTGGAGCGGATTCTTGTGCGGCCACCAAGGCACTGTTCGGCGGCAGAGCTAGATCATGCCCATCGTAACAGTGCGACGCGCTTGGCTGTGGCTCGAGCCCGTCGAAGATCAAGTCCCCGCGGATGTCGGCCGTGAAGTTTAGGCTTCCGAATCTGACCTGATGGCCAGGGGCGTAGCTTTCGATCTGCTCCAGATGGCCAAGTGAATTAGCCCGCAGTGCGAAGCCGCCGAATACGAAGATCTGTCCGGGGAGAAAAGTCTCACCCTGGACAGCGTTACTGATTGAAGATGCCATCGAGCCTATCGGTGACGACACAGAGGAACTCTCAATGAAAGCACCAATGTCGGTGTCAAAACCGGCGGATCTCGGGTAGGGGGTCCCGAACTGTGTGTCTAGGCGGATGGTAACAGGAGACAAGGGACATGATGTTTTACCCAGGTTCGGGCCCTCTTGATGGAGGTAAAACCCTACGTCCTGCTTGATTAATATTGATGATATGGGTAGTACAAGAGTGGATCTACCACGAGATCAAGGAGGCTAAACCCTAAAGCTAGCCTATGGTATGATTGTTGTAATGTATGTTGTGTCCTACGGACTAAAGCCCTCCGGTTTATATAGACACCGGAGGAGGCTAGGGTTACACAGAGTCGGTTACAATGGTAGGAGATCTACATATCCGTATTGCCAAGCTTGCCTTCCACGCCAAGGAAAGTCCCATCCGGACACGGGACAGAGTCTTCAATCTTGTATCTTCGTAGTCTTGGAGTCCGGCGGACGATGATAGTCCGGCTGTCCGGACACCCCCTAGTCCAGGACTCCCTCAGTCATGCTGAGCATCGAGGACTTCCACGTAAGAGGAGCGGTGCCGAAATCGATGAGCTGTTGAAAAACTGGAAGGAGTGCCCCACACCGGGAAAGACGATGAGAAAGGTGCCGGAGCCGCTAAGGTATGGAAGACAAGGTCTATGTTCTGGGACTTGGAGTACTGGCACAAACTCGATACACCTCATTGCCTTGATCAAATGCATATCTGTAAGAATGTCCTTGAGAGCTTGCTCGCAACATTGATGAACATGCCGGATAAGACCAAGGATGGGCCGAAGGCAAGATTTGAAAATCTGGGACTTGCAAGATTTGAAAATCAGGGAAGATCTGCACATGCCGCCCCGTAAAATGTCAGACGAGACAGAGAAGGATACAAAGGCATGGGAGAAGAAGGTCAAGAAAATAAAGAAAGAGGATTATTGCCCCCCTTCTTGCTTCACCTTAAGTCAGGCTGAGATCAATCAATTCTTTAAGTGCCTTACCAGAGTCAAAGTTAGTTCCGATTACTGTGGCAAGATAAGCAGATATCCAGACATGGACAAGAAAAGGTTCAGTGGGATGAAGTCTCATGACTGTCATGTGATGATGATGCAGATACTACCTGTTGCCCTTAGAGGGATAATGGACAAGCATGTCCGTGACACGCTTATTGGTCTCTGCAACTTTTTCGACGTCATCTCTCGAAAGTCGATCAGTATGAAGCAGCTCCGAAGGCTACAGGAAGAGATCGTTGTGATACTGAATGAGCTTGAGATGTACTTCCTGCCCGCGTTCTTTGACGTGATGGTGCATCTGTGTGTCCATATTGTGGATGACATAATAGACCTGGGTCCGTCATTCCTGCACAACATGATGCCGTTTGAGAGGATGAATGGGATCATCAAAGGATTCATTCGTAACATGTCCCGTCCGGATGGAAGCATCGTCCAGGGCTATTTGGCACAAGAGTGCATCTCTTTCTGTCAGAATTTTCTATATGGCGCAGACCAGCCGCCTGGTGTTAGTGTTGGTTTGCCCGTTAACAAGCACGATGGGAGGCTCGAAGGAGATGGTCACTGCAACGGTCGCAGGGAACTGCACGTGGCATACTCAGATCAATGCAGCGACTTTGATAGAGCAAACTTGGTAGTGCTACAACACCTAGACGAGGTAGATCCTTTCGTGGCACTGCACAAAGAAATTATCACAAAGAAGTATCGTGACCGGAGGGTATGCAGGACGAACGCCGAAGTTACTAGAGAGCACAACTCCACTTTCCTGCATTGGTTCAAAGAGCATATTATTGCTAATCCCCCGGAGGAGGGCTCTAAGGACGGATTGCTCATATACGCCTTAGCATGTGGGAGCGGACGACGAGACTCCGCCAAGGATTGGAAGCTGCAAGGGTTGGGTGCTGCTATGGCCGAAGAATCTTATTCGTCTGGAGCCGGCCGAGAGCACACCAATAACCACACATCAACAAGCATGTGCGGAGACCACCACCCCGCCTACGCAATTACCAGGTCCTGTAGTGCCGGGTGAGAGCGGCGGATGACATGATGAAGGGGGTGCAGTAGTACTGGCTGATGTAATTTCTCCTGTAGAACAGAGAATGGATGATGAGACGGAGGTCGACCCTATGGATTTCCTCAATACAAACGCGTATGACTGTGACATAGATGAGTCAACTATATGACGAATCGGGCTATCAGCTTGCTAATGAGGATATGGATGATATGCCCGGGCAGGGTCGTAGCAGGGATTGCAAAAAGCCTCTCTTCATGAAATCCTCACAGGACACGCCTGAAGATGCCGCCTCAACATAGGCTCAACTAGCCGGGCGCGAGGGTCATACAGTACTTAGCCCGGGAACACTGGGGCAGGGGTTAAGGAAGGGTCTGGAAGGTGTGCCCAAGAAAAAGGAGAGGAAGAGATCGGGGAAGATAACTGCCTCCAAACAAGCCAGAGCACATAGCAGCCAGATGATGCATTCTGAAGAGCGTGTACCCGTGAAAGGTGCGGTCATGTTCCATCTCATGGGCGAGCCGATGCTACCGCCAAAAACGCTGGAGGCACTATCAGGGGATCTCAGGAGACTGCACGACCATGTGCTATCGACTGAGAAAAGCCTACTAGCCTCAAAGGATCCAGGATATCCGACATACGCGGCTCGTGTGCCTGAGGGGAAGTGCTACGTCGAGACACGGCCCGCGGAGGTGTTCTTCCTGCGGCTTGACCATATCTTTGAGATGTTTCTAACAAGGCAGCTCGATTTTACAATCGTCCGCCTTTTTGCACTATATACGAGCTCCGTCATGAAGAGTGAAGAAGTCTCGCAAATCTGTGTGGTGGATCCATATTACATGCACGAGTCTTTCTTGAGTCTCGGCGACTTTGAGCGTGAAATTGCTAGGGAGTACCTCCAAAACTTCATGGTACAGAATAAGGACGGGGAAATTGTCCTCGTGCCTTATCATCCAAGGTAAGTCAGTTTCGGACAACCCTTTCATACATTTCAATCATTCCTTCTCTCTCATATGGGGAATAATTTGAGGTGTCTTTTCCCCGCAGCAACGGGCGCACCGTCCTTATCGTTCTTTACCCGCAAGTCTCCCACGCCATGTATTTTGACCCTTCCAGAGACTACGAGAAAAAAGACTACACCCACATAATGAATATTCTAGATGATGCTCTCCAAGGTTTCAGCTTTAGAGGTGGCCACGTGCAGATCAGGAAACAAAGGAACAAGAAGATGGGCTTCGCGCATAAAACTAACTTCTCCTGCATCCATGTCCCAAAACCAAGCAAGAAGGATGGATTCTACATCGTCCATCTCATGATTCAGTTCAACACGGATCACCAAAAGCTTCGCATGAGAAACAGAAATGATGATCATATCCACAAGTGGCTAGAATCTCATGGAGAAGAGGATTATAAACTTAGAGATGACTTCTTTCACATCCAAAGCGACATTGCGACGCTCATCATGAAAGAAGTTGTCGATGAGAAGGGGATGTTCCACCACGGCCCTATATCACGAGCTGACGTCCGAACTCGCATATGCATGCAACATCTAGACCTCACGCCGTTCAAGAAGCTAGGGTTCATCCTTGATGATATGGAAGGATGGAACTTCTAGTGATTTATGATGCTGCTGATGATGATATGTGTCGGTTGAACTTGTATACTTTTTGTAGCGATGAAACTTTGTGATGTCCATGGTCCCTGCCGAACTTGCGTAAGGCTAATTTGTTAGTTTGTGTATGATGACCTGCGTACCTCTAGTTAATTAATTTGCGTACTGTATATTTCATCTAGTTGCTAACCCTTTCTTTTTCGGTGTTGCTCTAGTATATTTTGTTGCATATATATGATTGTACATCCTCTTCATGAACATGCATCTCTAACAGGTACCTAGTTTCTTGATGGCGAGATGGAATTGCTATGTCATGTACAAAGGGAAGGTTCCGGGGGTGTACAACGAGTGGCATGAGTGTCAGATGCAAGTGAATGGGTTCACGGGCGCCATCCATAAAGGCTTCAAAAGCAGACAAGAAGGAGAAGCTAGTTACTTGAGGTTCACGCTAGCGCGAGAGAGGACTCGTAACCGCCACCTCATGTACTGCATAGTTCCGCTCTCACTCATAGTGTTAGCACTTCTTGCGTATAACTTTGTTTAGATGGATGGCGTTGTTGTAGTTGCAAGTATTCCAGACTTGCATGTATCGCTATTTTCGAGATGATGACAAGATACCACTTTGTGTTGGATGATGATAATGATGAGACTATTTGTATGTATATGCTATGATTACATTTGTGGTCTCGCAGGCATTTGTATGTGTATCATGATGACATTTCTATGTGCTAAAGATTCTTCTATAAAGCCTGTTCAAATACAAAACAAATATGCCGAAAAAACAAAAAAACTACTTAAATTAGAAGTAGCGAGTGTATAAAAGTTAGCAGCAGCGCCGCGATAGCAGTAGCGCGTCCAGGCAAAGCGCGCTAGAGCTACTAGCAGTAGCAAGCTTCCACTAACCGCGCTGCTGCTACACTTGTGTAGCAGTAGCGCCGGTGAGCACGCGCTACTGCTATGTGTTAGCTGTAGCGCCTTATTAGTAGCGCCATACCCCGCGCTACTGATACACCTAAAACCCGCGCTACTGCTAGCCTTTTCCCTAGTAGTGACTCTATGATAGATCGAACAGAAAGAATAGCTTCGTGTTATTTTACTACAGACTCTTGAATAGATCGATCAGAAAGGATAACTTTGAGGTGGTTTCGTACCCTACCATAATCTCTTCGTTTGTTCTCCGCTATTAGTGACTTTTGAGTGACTCTTTGTTGCATGTTGAGGGATAGTTATGTGATCCAATTATGTTATTATTGTTGAGAGAACTTGCACTAGTGAAAGTATGAACCCTAGGCCTTGTTTCCTAGCATTGCAATACCGTTTGTGCTCACTTTTATCATTAGTTAGCTTGCTGTTTTTATATTTTCTTACAAAAACCTATATCTACCATCCATATTGCACTTGTATCACCATATCTTTGCCGAACTAGTGCACCTATACAATTTACCATTGTATTGGGTGTGTTGGGGACACAAGAGACTCTTTGTTATTTGGTTGCAGGGTTATTTGAGAGAGATAATCATCATCCTATGCCTCCCACGGATTGATAAACCTTAGGTCATCCACTTGAGGGAAATTTGCTACTGTCCTACAAACCTCTGCACTTGGAGGCCCAACAACGTCTACAAGAAGGAGGTTGTGTAGTAGACATCAAAAGTGCACTGATCTATACGACATCCTTTATGAGAACGTGCCACACTTTCTGTTTTTTGTGTGGAAGATTGGGTCACTCAGATTTGTACTGCCCAACTCCTGGAACTCGAGATGCTAATGGCGATCTCCCTTTTGGAAGGGGACTATAGGCTCCAGAGGACAGGAAGCGGAATGGGTCAGGGGAGGCCTCGACAACAAGGGAGCAGTCATGTTCTCATAGCAAAAAAGCTGAAACTAGATAGTCGAGCACTGCTGCTAAGGGAGGGACTGAGGTAACATCCCCACTGAAAGTGAACCATAGTCAGAACAAGCGGAAAGGGGGACCTCAAGGTCAAAAGCAGATATATAGGAGAGTGGAAATGCCACTACTTATGAATTGTCCTCACACTGATGGCAATAACGTTTATGAAAGGGGTGCCCCTAGTGGCAAGGCTGTGATGGACAAGGACCAAGGAACTGATGCTGAATGGGAACACAAGAAGAAGAAACCCACTCCGAGCAACTCGGATTCTTCGGCAGCGGTTGCGGTGTAGCCCTGCCAGCGATAATGAGTTGCTTGAGTTGGAACTGTCGGGGGCTTGGGAACCCAGCGGTAGTTCATGAGCTTCACAACATAGTGAAGCAGGAAGGCCCCGGTCTCCTCTTTGTGATGGAGATGAAGATTTCAGCAAATTGGGTAGAAAGCTTGAAGAATCAACTTGGTTTTACATGCTGTTTTGCGGTGAATAACAAGGGTTTAAGTGGGGGAGTTGGCATGTTTTGGTCAGCTAAAGTTGAAGTTGAGTTGAAAAACTTTAGCTTGACCACATTGATGTGTTGTTTAGGAAGAATACTTGAAACTCTATGGAGTGGAGAGTCACGGGTTTCTATGGTGCACCGCGTGTTGAGGATAGGCATCATAGCTGGAGGTTTCTTCGCACTTTATTTGCGGTTAATCATGAAGCGTGGCTTTGTGTTGGTGACTTCAACGAAACCATGTTTGCTTCTGAACATTTCTTGCGTGCAGCTCCACCAGAATGGAAGATGAGGGCGTTCAGAGAAGCACTTGATGATTGCTCGCTCTTTGACCTAGGCTGGAATGGAGCAGAGTATACTTAGGATAATGGGCAGGGCGGTGAGTCTAATGTTAAAGCCAGGCTTGATAGGGGTTTTGGTAACCCCCAACTCACCCAAATGTTCCCGCACACTATTGTTCATCATATTAGCACAACAGAGTCTGACCATTGCTTTGTGTTGGTCGACCTACATGAGAATTTGAAGGAACAGCGGCACCGGACTGCTCGGCAGTTCCGTTACGAAGATGTATGGCAAACACACTCTAAGTACGACCAGCTTGTGCTAAATGAGTGGCAAAAAGGTGCTGGCCAGAGTGGCTTAGCGGGTGTGGCTGATGCTCTACATGACATGCAAGCTAAGCTTGCTGCTTGGGGGCGAAGGAATTTGGGTGTCTATCCTGGAAAGTTTGCAAACTACGTACGTGAGAAACTCGATCGCGTTTGTGCTCGTTTGGTGGGACGAGGCCCGAGCGATGAGGAAAGAAATATTGTCAAGCAGCTTTGGGAGGCACTCCGACAAGAGAAGATCTGGATGCAACAGCGATCTAGAGTATGCAACATATAGTCTTCACAATAAACATTCGAACAAGGATGAACGAATGAATTCCAAAGTAACCATCACGTCCATTAAGGTGAGAAGCCACTTGATAAGATATTGATGAAAGAAAAACCAAGGTACGAATGGAACAAATAAGTGGTAGGGATTACCCAATCACAAACCAAATATCTGCGGGAAGAAATGCTAGAGCTACTTGAATCCCACCTATAAACTCCCGAAACTTTCTGCTTATGCAATCAGGTGTTGGGGATACAAGGGAAGCAATATATCTCACCCAAACTAACAATCCCTACATCCAGCTGTATCCATCCGGCAACACATAACCAAGAAACCTTCGGAAATCGTGTACCTCAACCTTCGAAAAGCATCTGTTATACGAGTCATGGCAATACTCCCGAACTCCCCAGTACTAGGTGACGTCGAGGTTATCTCACCAACAACTGCATAAAAGAGATTTTTGATGTCGGCAAAACTCAGGTATTCCAGAACTGCAATGATAAAATTGTGATGACAACACCTCGGAGCTCAACTCCCCGGGACACTGCCACCACCCCTAGATGTCAGGAGGAACCAAGAACAATGTTCTCGTCACAAAACCATCGGAACGATTCCAAGATACCCGCGTGATCCTAAATTTTTTTTAGTGAAATCTGAGGAGCGGAGAGTCAAAACTTCTACGTCAGGAGACCTCACCAGAGCGACGAAGGGACTGAGGAGTAAAAAGAATCCTACTCTCCGATATATATAATCCTAAGACTCAAAACATTTTTTTTCTAGACTCAACAACGCCAGTGACTCGATCAAGAAGGGGGCTCCTAAGTCGGGGATGGCTCTGATACCAACTTGTAACGCCCACGATGCGGCTATATCTCCCACATGTCGAAGCACGACTTAGAGGCATAACCGCATGGTGGTTTTGTCGCAAGAAGGGTCATCTTCACACAATCCCATGTAATGAACAAGAATGGGATAAAGAGGGTTGGCTTACAATCGCCACTCCACACAATACGTAAATAAGTCATACATCATTCAAAATACACTCATAGACCGGCCATGGTCAAATCCAAATGAAAAGAAGACAACCCCAAATGCTAGATCCCCGATCGCCCCAACTGGGCTCCACTACTGATCATCTGGAAACGAAACATAGTAACGACCAAGGTCCTCATCAAACTCCCACTTGAGCTCGGTTGCGCCACTTGCGCTGGTATCCTCGGCACCTGCATCTGTTTTGGTAGAATCTGTGAGCCACGGGGACTCAGCAATCTCACACCCACGAGATCAAGACTATTTAAGCTCAAGGTAGGAAAGGGGTATTATGGTGGAGCTGCAGCAAGCACGAAGCATATATGGTGGCTAACATACGCAAGTGAGAGCGAGAAGAGAAGCAACGCATCGGTCGAGAAGCTAGAAGTGATCAAGAAGTGATCCTGAAACTACTTAAGTTCATACATAACTCAAACCGTGTTCACTTCCCGGACTCCGCCGAGAAGAGACCATCACGGCTACACACACGGTTGATGCATTTCAATGAAGTCAAGTGTCAAGTTCTCTACAACCGGACATTAACAAATTCACTACAAGAAATATGTCAACTAGTGTCCTTTTGTCAGTGACCCTGGAAGAATTGGTCATACATCTATGACCATTTCAGACCAATTGGTCAAAAGCTGTTCGAGGGGCTCCAAACCCTAAACCATTGCGACCATTTTGGTCAGAAAGGTCGTAATTTCCTTACACGAAAAGGTCATAAAGCAAACAGCGCTAGTCCGCTGCCTTATTTCTAGTTGTTAACGACTAATATAGATGGTCATAGCCTTGTAAATTGTGGTGGGTTGCTATGACTAGGCGGCACCTCATCAGTTTTGCCTATGTGTCATGTCCATGTGGCAGTTTTTGCCCTAGGTTGTGAAGCAACATATATTTCTGTCATTCCCAAAATTCCCAAAAAAATCTCATAAGTTCTTTGGGTCATATCTTCGTCAAATATGTAAAAACATTCCTTGCGTAGTTCAAAAATAGTTCGAAAATATTCATTTTCCTATTCTGTTCAGAGCAGCACTTTGTGAAGGAAGTACCACTTTGGCATGTCCAAATGGTATCCATTTTCTATAGTGCTTTCCTATGCTTAAATAACCATCCTCCACCAAATGCCAGCTCAATCCATTCATTATTTTGAGCCCAGCTTCAACATTCGTATTTATGTCCAGTGTGGTAGTTTGTAAAGAAAGTACCACCTAGGCTCCTCCTTTTGAGGTGAAAATTTGTGAAGACGGTCTTCTTAGTAACGGATCATCCTCAGCCAAAACTCACGCCCATTAGCCATGTGCATTTCCCGTACCACAAATCAAACACTTGGCTGCTTATTCATGTTTGAGCATCGATCGGTCTCCTCATGAGAATCTTATGTTGTGATTTTCTTCCTAGCACCTATATGGGGAGTGCCCAACCCACTAGATATGCCTAGGCCGACCAGAACACATGGCAACACCACGGTCACGCGGTGACCACGCGGCGGGCATGCGAGTTTACGCGCTCTAGAGTTGGGGCCCTCGGTCACCGCCCAAACCTCGATGTATCCCCACCAAACCATGTATTTATAATTAAATAGGTACTTATGTAACTAGAAATGAATTTTGAAAAAAATAAATAGCAAACTATGAGGCAGCTGCAGTTCAAATTTGACCCGCTTCCAGCTGAATCGGCGGAAATTTGTCTTTTTCATGAGAGGTGGATCAAAACTTTTTGCACCCAACCATTTTGTCAATTGTGCATTAAATACGGCCTAGTATTTTATAAAAATGATTTGGTCCAATTTTGCAACAATTATTTGGGAGGTCCTTCACAAAAAAACCTCCTTTTGGGCACTCAGAAAATGAAAAATGGTTTTTTCGTCCAAAGAAAATGAAAACTTACTTAGGCAACATTGTTTGCCATTCCAATATGCACCCTTGTGCACAATATGAGATCATTTGAACAAACTATGCCACGAATGTGGCCATAAGATTGATCATTTGGCTTGAAAGCCATGAATCTTCGGAGATGATAGCTCATTTCTGAGAACACTTTTTTAAAATAATTGCAGTATTACAAGTTTCTTATTTTTCCTGGGAACTTGGCCACATATAATGACACAATGTGAAGGTTTCCCAATTTTTTGATTTTTTCTTGAATTTTTTATGCCCGTTTCAAAATGCGGTCAAAACGGCGGGAATGACCGTTCCTAGCTAGTGGTTGAATCTTGGAATTTTTTTGGTGTTTCTCTGATTAAATAGGTACTTATGTAACTAGAAATGATTTTTGGAAAAAATAAATAGCAAACTATGAGGCAGCTGCAGTTCAAATTTGACCCGCTTCCAGCTGAATCGATGAAAATTTGTCTTTTTCACGAGAGGTGGATCAAAACTTTTTGCACCCAACCATTTGGTCAATTGTGCATTAAATATGGCCTAGTATTTTATAAAAATGATTTGGTCCAATTTTGCAACAACTATTTGGGAGGTCCTTCACAAAAAACCTCCTTTTGGGCACTCGGAAAATGAAAAATGATTTTTTCGTCCAAAGAAAATGAAAACTTCCTTAGGCAACATTGTTTGCCATTCCAATATGCACCCTTGTGCATAATATGAGATCATTTGAACAAACTATGCCATGAATGTGGCCATAAGATTGATCATTTGGCTTGAAAGCCATTAATCTTCACACTTGATAGCTCGTTTTCGAGAACACTTTTTTAAAATAGTTGCCGTATTACAAGTTTATTATTTTTCCTGGTAACTTGGTCACATATGATGACGCAATGCGAAGGTTTTCCAATTTTTTGATTTTTTTTGAATTTTCTATGCCCGTTTCAAAATGCGGTCAAAACGGTGGGCTTGACCGTTCCTAGCTAGTGGTTCAATCCTGGAACTTTTTTGGTGTTTCTCTGATTAAATAGGTACTTATGTAACTAGAAATGATTTTTGAAAAAAATAAATAGCAAACTATGAGGTAGCTGCAGTTCAAATTTGACCCGCTTCCAGCTGAATCGGCGGAAATTTGTCTTTTTCACGAGAGGTGGATCAAAACTTTTTGCACCCCAACCATTTTGTCAATTGTGCATTAAATATGGCCTAGTATTTTAGAAAAATGATTTGGTCCAATTTTGCAAGAAATATTTGGGAGGTCCTTCACAAAAAAGCCTCTGTTTGGACACTCGAAAAATAGAAAATGGTTTTTTCGTCCAAAGAAAATGAAAACTTCCTTAGGCAACATTGTTTGCCATTCCAATATGCACCCTTGTGCACAATATGATATCATTTGAACAAACTATGCCACGAATTTGGCCATAAGATTGATCATTTGGCTTGAAAGCCATGAATCTTCAGAGATGATAGCTCATTTCTGAGAACACTTTTTTAAAATAATTGCAGTATTACAAGTTTGTTATTTTTCCTGGGAACTTGGCCACATATATTGACACAATGCGAAGGTTTCCCAATTTTTTGATTTTTTTTGAATTTTTTATGCCTGTTTCAAAATGCGGTCAAAACGGTGGGAATGACCGTTCCTAGCTAGTGGTTGAATCTTGGAATTCTTTTGGTGTTTCTCTGATTAAATAGATACTTATACACCTATAAATGATTTTTGGAAAAAATAAATAGCAAACTACGAGGCAGCTGCAGTTCAAATTTGACCCGCTTCCAGCTGAATCGGCGGAAAATTTGTCTTTTTCACGAGAGGTGGATCAAAACTTTTTGCACCCAACCATTTTGTCAATTGTGCATTAAATATATCCTAGTATTTTAGAAAATTTATTTGGTCTAATTTTGCAACAATTATTTGGTAGTTCCTTCACAAAAAAACCTTCTTTTAGGCACTCGGAAAATGAAAAATGGTTTTTTCGTCCAAAGAAAATGAAAACTTCCTTAGGCAACATTTTTTGCCATTCCAATATGCACCCTTGTGCACAATATGAGATCATTTGAACAAACTATGCCACGAATGTGGCCATAAGATTGATCATTTAGCTTGAAAGCCATGAATCTTCAGAGATGATAGCTCATTTCTGAGAACACTTTTTTAAAATAATTGCCGTATTACAAGTTTGTTATTTTTCCTGGGAACTTGGCCACATATGATGACACAATGTGAAGGTTTCCCAATTTTTTGATTTTTTTTGAATTTTTTATGCCCGTTTCAAAATGCGGTCAAAACGGCGGGAATGACCGTTCCAAGCTAGTGGTTGAATCTTGGAATTTTTTTGGTGTTTCTATGATTAAATAGGTACTTATGTAACTAGAAATGATTTTTGGAAAAAATAAATAGCAAGCTATGAGGCAGCTGCTGTTCAAATTTGACCCGCTTCCAGCTGAATCGGCGAAAATTTGTCTTTTTCACGAGAGGTGGATCAAAAAATTTTGCACCCAACCATTTTGTCAATTGTGCATTAAATATGTCCAAGTATTTTAGAAAATTGATTAGGTCCAATTTTGCAACAATTATTTGGGAGGTCCTTCACAAAAAAACCTCCTTTTGGGCACTCGGAAAATGAAAAATGGTTTTTTCGTCCAAAGAAAATGAAAACTTCCTTAGGCAACATTGTTTGCCATTCCAATATGCACCCTTGTGCACAATATGAGATCATTTGAACAAACTATGCCATGAATGTGGCCATAAGATTGATCATTTGGCTTGAAAGCCATTAATCTTCACACTTGATAGCTCGTTTTCGAGAAAACTTTTTTAAAATAATTGCTGTATTACAAGTTTATTATTTTTCCTGGTAACTTGGTCACATATGATGACGCAATGCGAAGGTTTTCCAATTTTTTGATTTTTTTGAATTTTCTATGCCCGTTTCAAAATGCGGTCAAAACGGCGGGCTTGACCGTTCCTAGCAAGTGGTTGAATCCTGGAACTTTTTTGGTGTTTCTCTGATTAAATAGGTACTTATGTAACTAGAAATGATTTTTGAAAAAAATAAATAGCAAACTATGAGGCAGCTGCAGTTCAAATTTGACCCGCTTCCAGCTGAATCGGCGGAAATTTGTCTTTTTCACGAGAGGTGGATCAAAACTTTTTGCACCCCAACCATTTTGTCAATTGTGCATTAAATATGGCCTAGTATTTTAGAAAAATGATTTGGTCCAACTTTGCAACAAATATTTGGGAGGTCCTTCACAAAAAACCTCTTTTTGGACACTCGAAAAATAGAAAATAGTTTTTTCGTCCAAAGAAAATGAAAACTTCCTTAGGCAACATTGTTTGCCATTCCAATATGCACCCTTGTGCACAATATGAGATCATTTGAACAAACTATGCGACGAATGTGGCCATAAGATTGATCATTTGGCTTGAAAGCCATGAATCTTCAGAGATGATAGCTCATTTCTGAGAACACTTTTTTAAAATAATTGCAGTATTACAAGTTTGTTATTTTTCCTGGGAACTTGGCCACATATATTGACACAATGCGAAGGTTTCCCAATTTTTTGATTTCTTTAGAATTTTTTATGCCCGTTTCAAAATGCGGTCAAAACGGCGGGAATGACCGTTCCTAGCTAGTGGTTGAATCTTGGAATTTTTTTGGTGTTTCTCTGATTAAATAGATACTTATGTACCTAGAAATGATTTTTGGAAAAAATAAATAGCAAACTACAAGGCAGCTGCAGTTCAAATTTGACCCGCTTCCAGCTGAATCGGCGGAAATTTGTCTTTTTCATGAGAGGTGGATCAAAACTTTTTACACCCAACCATTTGGTCAATTGTGCATTAAATATGGCCTAGTATTTTATAAAAATGATTTGGTCCAATTTTGCAACAATTATTTGGTAGGCCCTTCACAAAAAACCTCCTTTTGGGCACTCGAAAAAATGGAAAATGAATTTTTCGTCCAAAGAAAATGAAAACTTCCTTAGACAAGATTTGGTCAACTGAACATTAAATATGACCTAAGATTTCATAAAATTGATGTGGCACAAATTTGCAACAAATATTTGCTAGTTTCTTCATAAAAAAATTATTTTGGGCACTCGAAAAATAATTCTCTTACAAATAACTTATTTTGGAGAACACTTTTTTATGATATTTGCATTATTCAAAGTTTGTTATTCTTACTGAAAAGTAGGACACACTTGATGACACAATGCAAAGTTTTTTGATTTATATTTGTTTTTATAAATTTTCTAGGCCGTCAAATAGCAGACATGTTTTAACATCTTATTTTCAATTGATTATGACCAATTTAAATGGTCTTAAAATCATCAAAGGGGTACTGCGTTTTGATTGGTCCAAAACCATCTCACGTGGATCATGGATTAGCACCGTCGGATGCGCCCGGATCCAACGGTAGCCCACACCCCCCCTCGTCGCTCTCCCCCTCCCTCTCATCCTCATCCACCCACGAAAACCCTAGCTCACTTACCCCCATCGCCGCTGCCGCGCCGCTCCCTTTTCCCCCGCCGCCGCCTGTCTCCTCCCATCGTACTCCTCCTCCCTCGTCCTCGTCTCATCGCCGCCGCCACCTCCTCCCTGTCCCCGGCCTCCTCCTGCGGCGCGCGGTCCCCTTCCCTCCCCTTCCGATCCCACCCTCCAAACCGATCCCGATCCAGTCCAGATCGAGAGAGAGCGAGCCCCCTCCCGCGATTCCCACCGCCGCCACCCCCACCTACCACCGCCGACCTTGTTCCCCTTCTACCTCGCCGACGTGCTCCACCCTCTCCCGCACCAGCGCCGCCCCCTCCACCCACCCACCCCATCCCCTCACCTTCTCTCCCTAACCTAGGTCCCGGACCAAGCGGTGGCCATGGTGCTCCCAGATCCGCCACGCCCGCAGCGCTGCCAGATCCGCCGTCGTCAAGGGCTTCGATCTGGGCCACGATGGAGGCGCTCGAGGTCCACTCCTTCGCCACCGTCGCGCGCCGGGAGAAGAGCCTTCCTGCGGCTCTCGTCGGCTGACGTCATCGCGGTCGCGCGCGGCTCGACCACCGGCGCTCCCGGCCTTGACTGCTGGTCTTCCCTCGCCGCATGGCACCTTCCTACCGGCCGGCGGTGAGTGCTGTCCGTTCTGGTTCGATTATGTTTGTGAATTACTTTTGTGGATTATGTCCATGCCGCTGGTCGGTTCGAGACGCGTCTGATCCGTCCGATCTGGTTTTCAGGGAGAGTGTAGTAGCGGTTCGATCTAGGCGGATCCGCCGCCGGCGAAGAGGGGATGGGGGCACCAGGCCGTTCAGCCTGGCGAGCCCCTTATTTTATTTTTCTCGGAAGAAATTCATCTCTTCACGGGGAGGATTAGGGCAGTGATTTAATGATGGGAGACACGGTAGATGATTGGACCTGGCGTACGATTGTTTGCCACATCTTCTCGCCTCATGTCATGTCTAAATTTTCGGCCAAATCAATATGCAGCTCAACATGTAAATTCAGGAATTATTACTAGCTAGTAATACTTTTGCTATCCAGGGCTGGGTCACTCAGTAGCATCTTTGGATCATTGTATAAACTATTTAAGATTGTGGTAGTTCGTCCTAGAGTATATTTGGGCATGTTTATTTTCCTTCAGGGAGGTGAGAAGAGGGTTTCGGGAGGCTGGCGGCGGCGGCCTCTCCTCCTTGACACAAGACAGGGAGGCGGGGGAGCTTGAATCCTCGGGGCCCCTCCCTGCCGCCCCTGATCGAAGACCGCCGCTGCTCCTCTTCACCACGCTGCCGATCTTCCCCAAGGATCCTCTTCTGCTTCTCTTCTTCAAGGATCACGCAGAAGATCTTTACTAGTTGTAAATCTTTGAAACTCTGTACTATTTTGCTTTGATCTGCATATGACCCTGTGAATCGTTGCATGGACATGGGTTAATTGGTGAAAAATTACTGTGATAATACTTAGTATGCTACCCAGTGATCTTGATTTCCTGTATGAGTAGTTACTGAATCCTGTTTCACTTGCTAGTACTTGGCTGTGTGTTCAATTAATCAGAATACTACCAAAAAGACAGTCCTATTTCTGAACCATTTACCTTTGCTGTCTATTATTTTGTTTTGTTTTTCTTTGATCCTGTGACTACTTATGCTATGTTACATGATCAATACTCTCATAGTTTATGTATTTTTGTTAAAGCATGGAGTAACTTCTATAGTTTTGTTAAAAATTATCTTGGTCTTGGGCTGATTTGAGTACTACCAAGGGAAGGATATTGAACTTTCCTTGCGGATGCAGAGTGTGTAGGAGAATTCTACTGTGACAACAAATTAACTTGTCTTGAATTACTTCTTTCACTGGATGTTCAGAATGTTCAATTAACTGATTTGCACCTGTTTATGTTTATTTTGTCAACTTCTTATGTTAACTTGTCTTGAATTACCCCTGTATAGTGTAGCAAGTCTGTACTCTTGAATCAAATCATTCCATGCTTAAATGATAAAAATGATAAAAATGTCGCATTGAATAGGATTGTAAACCTGATGTGATTGGAGTAGTTTTTACTCGCTGCTATTAGTTACTAGTATTCACTGATTTTGCCTCATTTTGCTTGTTTTACTCTTATTTATGCACACAGACTGCCTACAAGTTAATGTGCTATTAGATTTGCCTTTATTTTGTTCCTAACAATTTTGTTTGATAACTTGCAGATGTTGTCCTTCATTCATGTTTCGCCGTGAGCTCCAGGACGAAGAAGTTGGGAGAAACATAGAGTTCTAGCTTATTGGAGCTAGTTATACTTAGATAGCTAGGTTTTTTTTCTGATTTTTTAGTTGTGTTACCTGATGTGAACTAGTTCTGATGTGAACCATGTTTGACTGTAATGTGCCAAGTTTGGCTCTGTTTGATTATATTCATGACGTGAACTATGTTTTCATGATATTTTGTTGTGCTCTGTTTGAAGCATTGTGTAAATATTTATTGGATCGCTGAAATAAGAGGAATATAATCCTGACAACTGGGACCTACTTATTAGAACCTGACAATTGGGACCCATTATACTAGTGGACCCTTATCTTGAAAAAAATAAAATCTGAAACTCTAGAGCCCAAAAGCCCACGTCGTAGCAAAATAAAAGACTGAATTGTTGGGCTTGGCCCATGTGGCTGACCAAAATTACCAGGAAAGCAAATAAAAAATAGGCTGATTTATTGGGTTTGGCCAAATAATAAATGGGCTGAATTAATGGGCTCGGCCCATGTAAAACACCTAATTGGATCGGGCTGAATCTTGTGCCACATCAGCTTGCCACGCTGGATGCCTACGTGGCCTGGGGAGGTTGCTAGTGACCAAAACGCCACACTAGGAATATTTTGGTCGTAAACGTCCACGTCCTTCTCACAGAGAAGGTCGTTATAGTCAGTTAACGGCCCTCAGCTTTTGACCTTCTGTTTTTGGTCAAAAAAAGGTCGCAATTGAAAAACAATGACCTTTTAGTGACCAATAGTCAAGGTCACAAGTTGACATATTTCTTGTAGTGATTCCCATCTGCCTCATAACCGCTGGCACGACTTTTGAAAGATAATACCCTGCAGGGGTGTCCCAACTTAGCCCATCACATGCTCTCACGGTCAACGAAGGATATACCTTCTCCTGGGAAGACCCGATCAGTCTCGGAATCCCGGTTTGCAAGACATTTCGACAATGGTAAAACAAGACCAGCAAAGCCGCCCGATGTGCCGACAAATCTCGATAGGAGCTGCACATATCTCGTTCTCAGGGCAACACCGGATGAGACTAGCTATGAGTAAAACCAACCCTCAAGTTTCCCTGAGGTGGCCCCGCAGGCAGCTCAGTTCGGACCAACACTCGAAGGAGCACTGGCCGGGGGGGGGGGGGTTAAATAAAGATGACCCTCGGGCTCACGAAAACCCGAGGGAAAAGGCTTAGGTGACAAATGGTAAAACCAAGGTTGGGCCTTGCTGGAGGAGTTTTATTCAAAGCGAACTGTCAAGGGGGTCCCATAAATCACCCAACCGCGTAAGGAATGCAAAATCAAGGAACATAACACCGGTATGACGGAAACTAGGGCGGCAAGAGTGGAACAAGACACCAGGCATAAAGCCGAGCCTTCCACCCTTTACCAAGTATATAGATGCATTAATTAAATAAGAGATATTGTGATATCCCAAAATGTCCATGTTCCAACAAGGAACAAACTTCATCTTCACCTGCAACTAGCAACGCTATAAGAGGGGCTGAGCAAAAGCGGTGACATAGCCAAACAACGGTTTGCTAGGACAGGATGGTTAGAGGCTTGACATGGCAATATGGGAGGCATGATAAACAAGTGGTAGGTAGAGCTAACATAGCGATAGAGCGATCAACTAGCAAAGCAAAGATAGAAGTGATATCGAGGGTATGGTCATCTTGCCTGCAAGGTTCTCAGAGTTGTCGAAAGGTTGATCCACGTTAGCGTACTCAACAGGTTCCTCGTTCATGTACTCGTCTCCCGGCTCTACCCAAAGCAAGAACACAAGCAATGGAACCACAATAAATTACGGTGCAATGCACAAGCAACATGATGCAATACATGGCATGATATGCGAGATGTGATATGCAATGCTTATGCGGGCTCCAGAAGGAAAAAATGATGAACAAGGCATCAACTTGGCAAACCAAGTATGCCGTTGTCAAGATGAGATGATTTTGGTTGAAATCGATATAAAGATCACCAGAATCGGATGCACGGTTTGCAAATGGCAAGCAAAACAAGAATGACACAAATCTACGGTTAACAGCATGATAGCACTTAGAATACATCAAGAAACTATGCTACAGCACCCCAACATAGCAACAAAGCATATGACAGTGATCTACAAGAGATGCTTGACAAAAGATGAACACTGAGATATGGCTAATTCACACATTAACAGGTTCAAACAACCATGGCAAAAGTGCAAAAGATAACAGCAGCACAGACTTCACTAACATGGCAGAAACAACATCAGGAAGCAATGTTTAGAGCAAGCAAACATCATGCTACAGGAACATATCATAGAAACTTAAGGCATGGAATGATACTACTAAATCCATAGAACAAAAGTCCTTTACTGACCATGAGCCAAAAAGGATCAGAAGATATGATTACACACATGTAAACATAGCAAGTTTCGTTAACAGATTCAGGAAACAGAGCATGGCATTAACAGCATTATGAAGGCATCTTTGCGAGCTCGATTCACTCACCAAAAGTCATTGCATGACAAGATAAGCATAGCACCATCAAGAACATGTTTATGAAACTAAAAATGGCAAGAACAAGTTTATAGCATGCAAGGATCAACTACAACAACCTTGGCAAAATTGAATAACATGTAAACAATCCGCGAGGAAACATTTTATAGCAAAAGTAGAGCAAGAACATGACATGTTAGACTAGTCGATAATTGCAAGCAGGGGAATGAATGGATATAGCATAACCATATGTTCAAAACATCCTTACTGAAGTATCTCAAAATATGCATGGATCTCTCTGTAGCATCAAGTTTACCTGGCGTCAAAATAACAACAGAACAGGGACTGAAATCAGCAACATCCAGAAGCCTAGTTTGCATGCTTGTTCTAGTCACCACATAACTCAAAAAAATACATGGCAGACACCTCTGTAAAGAAGACATGGCATAGTCCAAAACACATGTAGAGCTCATGCTCATAAGATGCACAAAATAAATACAACAAAAATGACAAAATATCAAGTTCTGTTAACAGACAGCAGTAAACATCATATAGCACTCTTGCATAAGAGATTTGGGCATCTAGATGACCTCAAATGAACATGGCCCAATGGAACAAAATGAAGAGCACAACCTGATGAACATTCTGATATATCATGTGCATGAAACGGAGCTACGGATGCAGAGTTATGATGCGATGAACAGAGCTAAATAATGTGACAGAAAAATGACTTGGAGGAAAAATCGGGTCAACCTCGTCCAGATCTGGATCAGGCTCGGGCGCGCGGATCGAGGAGGGCTGGTGCGAGCTCGCCGGAGTTGGTGCGGGAGGAGGCCGGAGATGGACGGAGAGGAGCTGGGCCGGCCGGATCTGACCGGATCCGGCGCCGGGCGGTGGAGGCGACGAGGCGACGGCGCGGCGGAGCGCGGGGCCGCGGCGGCGGGTGGCGGCGGAGCGGGGCCGGGCGCGGGGCGGCGCGACGGAGCGCGGGGGCCGGAGGATGGGCGCGGGGCCGCGGCGGCGGGTGGCGGCGTGGGCCGCGGGGGCCGGTTGCGGGCTCGGCGGGCCGGGGCGGTGCGCGGTGTCCGGGTGCCACGTGGCGCGCCCTGGTTCGCCAGGCGGCGGCGGCGCGGATGTCCGGCCCGGGACGGACACGTCCGGCGCACGGAGGGAGCGGGGCTAGGGTTTCAGGATCCGGAAATTCGGAGGGGAGGACATATTTATAGGTAGAGGTAGCTAGGAGACTCCAAATGGGGTGTAGTTTTCGCCCACACGATCATGATCCGACGACGGAGAGCATGGAAGTGACTTAGATGGGTTATTGGACTGTTTTGGAGGGGTGTTGGGCTGCAACCCAAAAGAGGCCTTTGCGGATACCCGGTTAACCGTTGGAGTATCAAACGACCTCCAAATGGCACGAAATTTGACAGGTGGTCTACCGGTGCTATACCAAGGCCACTTGGCAAGCCTTGGTCCATTCCAAGAACGTTTAACACCCGCTCATGAAAAGAGACAAGAGGGGTGCGCCGGTGCATGTAGGAGTGTCGGATTGCAAAACGGACAACGGGGAAAATGCTCGGATGCATGAGACGAACACGTATGCAAATGAGATGCACATGATGACATGATATGAGATGCATGACATGAAAAAATGCAAAACGAAAGACAAAACCCAACCACGGAGGGAATACCATAGCACATAGCCGAAAATGGCAAGAGTTGGAGTTACAAATATGGAAAGTTACATCCGGGGTGTTACAATATGTTAGCTATGAATCTGCGTTAACTTAAAACTAAATCAGTTAGATGTAAAATGTGTATTACCATGAAAGCTTCAAGGCTAATCTTGGCTTTTGAATGCTTTCGTGATTGCAAACTAGGAGCAAGCTGCAAATCTTCAGATACGTTCTTCTTGGGGTCATCCATGTAATCTTTTTGTATTCCCTTAGCAGAAATGCCTTTGGCAATGACCTCCGTGTCATCTTTTTATTTTTGCTGGCGAGTAGTATTCTCTTCTGGGACCTCCATTGGGTCCGCAGGTACTCCTAGGTCAGATAACTGTATGTCCTCGACTCCTGGGCGATCAGCATCAAATATTCCATAGCGGTGGTTCTTTAAAAAAAATATGTTAGTGTGGAGAGTATTGACAGTAAAATTATTTATAGAAACTCACAATGGTATACTTACATTGAATTTTGTGATGTGGTCGTCCGTGCGTCTGTCATTCGCAAGGGAACGCCTAAGGCAATCGTCCATTTTTTTCAAGGGTGCACATCCTATCAAATTGTTGTGCACTGGCCTCCTGCACAATGGAGACAACTTCTTTCAAATCAGCCAATACACGGCCCATGAGTGCCTTATCCTGCAAATTACAAGCAGTTAGGAGCATATGACTTTGATTGTACTTGCAAAGTTACAATATATATTTGTGCGTGATGTTCATCATTTACCTGGCTGTCATTCTTTGGTTTGACCGGCGTCCCAACTGGTGGCGGATTGAAAGGCCGCAGCAGGTCATCGACATACTACATGTTAGTGTCGTTAGTATCATTCAAAACATATGGTACATAATCAAGGCACACAGTACTAACACTTTACCTCTCCAACCCCTATATAATTTTTGTTGATTATGTTGTCAACCTTCTGTGCCTTGTCGTCACTCCAGTTTTGGATCAGCGGCCTTAACCTTGATGCATACGAGATGGTAGAGTCCAATTGGTGCACCCTCCACTTCTTGTAATACCACGTCTGCATTACAACAAAAACAACTTAGACAATTTTCCATAAAATTAAATGTATGGTACGTTAATAATGATTGTATTACCTGCAACAGTGGTAGGTTGCCCTCCAGATTTGCTCCACCATTTACAAATTTCCTGACGCTAGCCATAAGATGGTCAAGCGTAAGCTGTCCAAAATTGGTGCTCTTTATTGTCTCAACGTTTCTAAAAATCCCAAGGTATCTGTTGTCCACATACTGTTGTGTTGTCGGGCATACATATTTGCCTATGGTGTACAAGACAAATGGCCTGACAAAATTAGGTGTCTGTCGCCTTTCATCTTGGCTAGCAATCCTTTCAAAGTTACTTTTGTGTCACTGGGGTCTTTCAGTTCCTTCCACAACTCCGAAGTATCGTTGTGATTTGAAGAGACGTGATTCTTCCCCATGCAGGGCAGGCCTGTTATATGCTCCACATCTTTTAGTGTGATCCTACATGGTCTCCCATTAATTATAAAGGCATCCTGCTCTGTATCATATGAATAAGCGATGGCCTGGCACAGTAGATGTCTCATTCTCATGCCAGGAGTCTTGAGAAGTTCACCCAGTCCAATCAACTTGATGTACGTCAGTTGCTGTGTGTTTAAATCTTTTATGAACTTCTCGTATTGCAGCAAAGAAGCAACCTGAGTTCCCTGAATGTACAAATAGTGTGACTAGATTCTGTATGGTATTCATTTAAACACGCGTAGAACCGACTAATCTATGCCATTGTGATCTACAGTACTGCATGAAATCATAGAGCTTCTGGGCCATATAATGAACACCAGACATAGAAAAACAAGCTATCTCTGTCAGCAAATTGACTGATAATAGTATTGATTTTTAGTAGAAAGAGCAGACTTTGGTCTATGTACACTACTAAAGTTTCAGGCGTCACGCTTACGAAAATAATTGCATACATGATCAGAAGATTAATAGTTTATAGATAATCTCGAAAAAGGAATGTAGCAGTTCCATTGCAAGCATTCAAGAGCACATACTCCTTAGTTCCAATCAGATTAAAAAAGATCTATTAGTAAAGACCATGCAAAATTAAGGGGAATCACCAACAGTTTCAATCACTGGAGATTAAGAACTCATTTAGAAAGCCTATGCCAAAAAATTAGCAATTTCCAAATTTTAAGGCATATAAACAGAGACGATAACCCTGATTTTATTGCACATCTAAGTCCTATGTGATTTTATGCTAAGATTCGTGCAAGCCTTTTTTTTGTCATTTTTCTTTTCTTTCTAGACACACCCATCTCCCTTCGATAAAATAGGGAAAATTATGGGATTGCATGCAGACTTGGGAAGGAGGGAGTATGCAGAATACAAGGATCTCGATCGTTACCGGATGATTCTCTCGATGGCGACCGGCTCCATTGCCGTTCGCTTTCATCTTTTGCTTCGCCAGCTTCTCCAACGTGCCCTTCTCTTTCGTCAGCTTCTCTAACATGCCCTTCTCATTCATCTCAGGATTCGCCGATGCAGGCTTCGAAGATGACGGCTCTGTCGGTTTCACTGACCTGGGAGCTACTTTGGGCGGTAATTCGGTGTAGTCATGGAAGGCTAGGTATGGGAGGCGTGGGGTGGGAGGCGCCGGGTGGAGTATTTATAGGGGATTTGGGATCTCACGAAGAGGTAGTTGTAGATCACGTAATGTTTTTTTGGGCGATGCTATTGCGTGCGCGCTCGCTCTGGCGAGCGATTTCCGACTAGACAGGCTTTATTAGGTTACCACGTCCAAAGAGGAATCCCTTTAAATTAGGAAGGAGAGAGATAACTGAAGAGATTTTACAGAGAATATCTTACCTGCCCACATTGAAATCAAGGGGGCATAGAGATTAGAGGGAAGATCTCTTTAGGCCCACCTGAAAATCAGGGGGCAGAAAGATTAGAATCGTTGGGGGAGAGAGAGATTGGGATCAAGCGTTGCCAGGCTCGCTCGTCAAAGAGTGTTTTCGGTTGTTGTTTTTTAGCAAGTGTTTTTTTGAGAATTTTTTTTATCAACTTAATCTCAACCGTGAAGCGTTTGGGCTTCTTGTGCTTTCTTATACGGGCCTATTACAATGGGATGAGCCCATTTTAAATGAGAACATAAGAAAGAAAGCGAGGACTCCAACAGACGGGATGACTCCAACAGGCGGGACGAGCCCCGTCCTAATTATTTAGGACGGGCATGCGCGAGGGCGCTTCGTCCTCACTGCCACGACTCTCCAAAAACGGTTCCTCTGCCTCTGCGTCCTCTCGATTCCCTCTGCCTCTGCGTCGCCCACTCTCCCAACAATCTGGCTTCTGGAACGGTGAGTTCTCCTTCCTGTCAATTTTGTTAGTAGTTCTCCAGTAGCAGCACATACGATGGCCTTCTTCTTGTCAATTTCTTCTTCTCCCGCTTCTTTATTTTGTGCGCACAGATTCAACTGCCTTCAACATGTAGTCCGTTGCCTTATGAGAATTTTTGCACACAGATTCATCTGCATGCAACATCTAGTCCGTTGTCTTGTCAATTTATTGTTTTCTCCTGCTTCTTTAGTTTGTACACACAGATTCATCTGCATGGGCGATGAACAATTCATAGATACATGTTTATTCTTGATTGTTGATGCAGTTGTTTGGATAAATATTTCAAGAGCATAAATTTTGATTGTTAATTTGCATATACTCCCTCTGCAAGGAAATATAACAACTTTTTGCTCACTCCTTTAGCGATTTCTTTATAGAGGGAATACATGTTTAGTTTAAACTGTTCATGCACTTGTTTACATAAACTTTCAATAGTGCCAGAATTACTATACTATCTTTCATCTCGGCTTATTGTTATCATGTTATTGTCATGATTCATGTATTATACTGGTTTCATCAATTACAGTCCTTCGGCATGGCGTTCGTGAAAGATTATGCTGTCAGGGCAGATGGAAATACCGTAATTTTTGTGAAGTACACGAACAAGCCTAGCAGTGTTGAGTACTGCATTCGCAGATTCAAATACTGGCTGCAGAACAACGACCAGAAGATAGTTGCACTGGATGTGGAGTTCACCTGGCCTCGTGGTCCAACATAGACGGATGCCGTGGTCCAGTTGTGCATTGGCATCTATGTCCTCGTGTACCACATAAGCGTTGCTGATGAGCACTTCGGCCTGCTTGCCACCTTCCTGCTCGACAAGGAGTACACCTTTGTTGGGGTGGACATCAACAATGACAAGAAAAAACTCGAGTGTGTAGGTCTGGTGGTACGAAACTTTGTGGATATCCAGAATTTGTGGAGAGTGCCTGATCCAGTGAGGATTAAGCCGAAGTATGGCTTGGCTGACTACGCTGGTTCCATCATCCACCACAGCTACAACAAGATGAAGGATGCTATCACAAAAGATGACCACCATATATGGGCAGAAGCGCCCTTGCCCTTGAAGAACATCTATTATGCTTCCAGGGACGCGTATGCCACCTACAATGTATACAGGCGACTGGTGAACTTCCAAAAGGGGTTCGAGAGTCTGTGCCAGCATCTCGCCAAACCATCTAGGCGTTCTAGGAAGTACGGAAGGAAGAATGAATCAAACTAAAATATTTCTTCTATTTATCTAGCTGATAGTCTGTAAACTTTATTATACTACTAGTAAGTCGTAAGTTCAAATTTCCTACAAGTTGAATCATCCTTTATTCTAGCTGTCTTGCCTAAATTGATCCGCTTTCAAGAGATATTATACTTAAGACATTTATTTTGTTTCGGTTTCGCTAGCTATGATACAGAATGCGATAGCCATTTTTACCAAAAAATTATTTCAGATTTATAATGAATACAATTCTCAACTGGGTTTGAATAGAGAAAATTTATTTTTTAATTGCATAGAGAAAGTTCATATTTTTTAATCAAAAGAAGGGTCACCCCCCTGATTTTCCATTAACAGAAACCACATGGTCTTTGAAGCCCCTAAAACAAACTACAGCTATAAACTAAAGTAATCAACTAGCAGCACAAATCATACATGGTAGCAAACCCAGCCAGACTTAACATCAAGGTCCAAAAAATAAGACTACGACAAAGGACAGAAAATATAGCTGAGGGATGTGCAGGCGACACCGCTGTACCCTGTGACTCCACACTTGCGATGAACTGTACAATTCACCTGCTACATGCTCTAGCCTACGCATATAGACCATCAACACCTCTTTGTTTATCACCTTCATCTGCAATATAGACCATCCCATGATCAACAAGCAAATTAGCTAAACAAGAATCATAAGATCAGTATACCATTTATTTTGTAATCTCACATTATTACTGCATTACCAAAGAGTGAAGAACACAAATGATGCCCTTCCCGCATGTCCAACGCAAACACTCATAGGTAGTTCTACCATCTTAACTCTATGATTTAAATTATTAATAAACCCCCCTTAAAGATTCCATTTGCATTACCATCGTTCATGATTATAGCCAGGGAAACAGCAGCGAATAAAGCAACCACCTGTGTAATCCCTATTTTGAGTCCTGAATAGGACACAATCCTAGCATTTATTATAACTGCAACATGTCCTCCTCTCATAGTCATCATCACCCAAGACAGAATGAAGACATAACTGCTATCAACATAGTTTTCGCACCATACCTAGTGTAAAGGACACTCTTGCGTTGTCGTGCTACTTTTGTGGCTCCTCGGTCAGCATGTTCATACCCACCTCGATATGAAGATCTTCACGGGTGGTGGTCTTGAAACCGAAAAGAATGGCTTTATGAACCTTGAGCTCTTCACTGTTAACAAAATCACTCCATCCCTTGCCGAAGATGATGCGGCCATAATCACACTTGTGGTACTTGACCGGCATGAAACCGTCCTTGCACAGCCGAATGCCAGCAAGCCCATCTCCCGGTATCTCCCCATCTCCTGGGGTCATCAGGGCGTCGACAACTTTCACCGGTAATCTCTGTATGCACCATCATAGGAAGAAAAATTATCAAATATGTGAAGGAGCAGTAAACAAAAGGATCTTCACCTACATTTACATATATTACATAAGGATCTTCAATTATGGGAAACAAAAGGATATGCAAAAACACACATCAGTGTATTCACTGGTTTCAGCTACAATAGCATATCATTAATCTTTCTCTCCATGAAAAAACAAAGAAAATTGCATACAAAATAAAAAATACTAGTACACCAAAAACATACCATCGTCTTTCCTGCTATGTTCGACTTGGTGAAGCGGTGGACAAAGAATACACCTATATAACCTTTCTTCATCGCGAAAAGGTCATGTAGGTTATGCTCCTCTTGCTTCGTCAGATTAATTCCCTTTGTTATGACAGCTGATTCTAGAGGATTATGCTCTTTGTTTTGATCGCATGTCCTTGGCAGGTTGCAGCAATACACCATAGGAATGTCTTCAGTCAAATCGAAGGAGACAAGGTCGCCTTCTCGCAGGTCGAAGTCTTCAACCAACCTGCACCAGTTATCACCACCGATGATCGCCCTTGAATTCCCTTTGTACACGCCAAAATCATACGTGCGGCTCCCTCTCACTTGAAAAAGCAATGAACTGTCTGGGATGGCGCTGAACTGGTGCCATGCGTAGCATGGCACGATCTGTAGATGTAGAATTAAATTGCTATCTATTTCCTACATTTTGTTAATCTTCAAAGTAGAGGGGAACAAACACAATACAAGTAAAAATTGACATGGTTATTTATACCACAGCTAAAGTGTCCCCATGTAGCCTGATGGTAAATGTCAACCCATCAACATCGGGCCTGTTGCAGTCCTGTCGACAGGTTATGCACTAAACAAAATAAAATGAAGAAAAGCAAAGGATGAGAATTTAAGAAATGGGCTTATGAATGTAAACACACTAGGCAACAATCATACAGTATAATCAACCAAGGTACTGCATCAGTAATCAACAATCATACACTTGAACTGCGCGGGTGGCTTGCCCTCCACTCCTCATAACCCCGCAACGCAGCGCGTGCCCGCCGCACCACAGCTTGTTCAGACATGTCCTTCTCTTGATCCTCGACCGGCAGCATGGGCTCACCCGAAGTGTCGACGCGCGGCATTGGCCCATCCTCCTCTGCAGCACAACTGAGGTAGTGTTTAGTTGACTTGCAATCTAGGACTACAAGTTAATGGCTGCCTTACTAAACCCAACCTAATTTCAGCCTAAAAAGGAATTTAATCCACTAGCCCAGCTTATAAGTTTTGGGCCCACCCTCCGGTTTCTTCCTGGATTCGCCACTGCACAATGCCAAAAAATTTCTAAGTTTTTAAAGAACTATTTGCTGATATTTGCTTCTATTGTGCTACGCATCTGCACTTGCTCATTGTTATGAAAACCATGGAATACCAAAACCCTAGGAAAAAAATTACCGAGCAAGCTACCGATGTAGAAAACTTCCTTCAATCTCTGCATCGCCTTCCATCTAACCTCCGATTAAAAATCCTAACTATTTAATCTCCAACTTTGAAAACCATATCCAACTCCCAAAACGGCAACACAACAAGGAACAAGGAAGTCGAAGATTACAAGTTAGGTTTTCTCACTTCACCTAGTCGTTGGTAGTCGCTAGGTGCTTGCTGGCAGCCTCCCAATCTCACTCCGCACTCTTCTGCTCCAACTGTCGAGAGCGGTGGCGGGGTTGCGGCGGGGTGGTTTGTGGGGAGGGTGGGGATGAGGGGGGCGAGGGTGTGTGGGCGATGGGGGTGATGACACGGACCCTATCCGTGTCAAGCACAGAAAATAATGGCCCGTGGGTCCAGTTCGTAAAGAAACAACCAAACAGGCCCACATGCCGCTTACCTGTCACAAAGTAAAACCCTATGTTACTAATAAAAAAACATAAAGGAAAATCCTTTTGTCTAAAAAACAAAAACAAAGGAAAATCGTAAAAAATAGAGAAATCCTTTTTGGGTGAGTTCAACGTGAACGTGATGGTGAGAGGCTCAAGGAGGAGTTTTGTGCGTTTACAACACCTTTGTTTTAGAGAAAAAAATGCACCTTACAATGTCAAATTATAAAATCGTTATTAATAAGTGCTAAAAATTCCTTATTTATAAAATAAATATTTCTTTCTAGATAAAACAAACTTCAATAATGTGGGTAGGTAATTGAGTGGCCTTTCTCGCCCCCACCCCCCTCCATCCCTCGCATGTTCGGGCCATTTACCGCATTTGTATGGTTGTAACCTCGAAAGTTCAAGATCTTACGCGGCCACATGAAATCATAGCAGGGAATGGGATGAGTGCCCCATGTTAAGCTCTTTGGTCCATATATGTGCCATATGTTACCAACGGGAGGCGTGGCCTCGACGCATGCAATCTAGGGCTATGATGCCCGCCTGCTATCGTTATAATCAATGCAAATTCGTGAGGGGCTAAAAATTCACGGGACCTGGTGTGGTGTCATCATACAACCCCTAGAGGGTGCGGTAAAACATCAAGAGCGGCATGCATCGGCCCTCACATAGGCTGTGTGCAAACGGGGCCATATCGCATGTCGGATCAAGCCATCAAGAGAGAATGTGTCCGGCCTATGAAAGGAGTGCGGGGCACGTTCCTTCATTTGCCTCAAATCTCGATGCCACGTGATGTTAGACCTAGTAACCAAGGCTTGTCTTGTGCATCAGACTCAACTGGACCCACAACATGCATGCACACATGTCCATGTATGAGTCTGAACGGCGGGGATGCATGGTTCGGGGACTGGCGTAAGTGGTGTGAGTCCAGTTTGGATCTAGCTACCAAGAGGTAACACATGAGTCTAAACATCTACCAAGAGGATGCATGTCCACGTATGAGTCTCTAAACGTCTACGTGATGCTCCACACGTTGGTCTAGACGGCGGGGGTGCATATGGTTTGCATCTAGCTACCAATGGGTAACGCGTCCGGTTTGTGCCTAGGCGGTGGTTCACGGGGCCTAGCATGGTCTCATAGTATGACCCATGAAGGGTGTGGTCAAACACCGAGAGCGGCATGCATAAGGCCTAACGCGGGCTATGAGGAAACGATACATATCGCATGCTGGATCTAGCTAATGGATGGAACGAGTTCGGCATGCGGACAGAGTGCGGGGCCCATTCCTTCATTTTCCTCAAAATTTGGTGCCGCTTCATGTGGGCCCTATCCAAAAAGGCCCGTCTAGTGCATCACACACAGCTGGATTCACACCATGCATGCACACTTGGCCACGTAGACACCCACTGTAAACCTTTAGCCAAGTTGACCCACACCATCCATCCACCCTGGACCCCACCTCGGTTCATTCGATCTCCGATGAGTCCCTTCCCTCGGTCGGTATGCCAAGCATGTTAAAACGACACACGACTACATGTCTTGCACATCGAGATTGGCCCATCATGCACTAGTGCCAACAAACATGTCCAACTGAGCATCTTTGCCCATGGTCTGGATCAAGGCGGCTAGCGGTGCATGTTGTCGGCCCGGTTGCCTAGTGGTGCATGCTATGGGTAGACATGAATCGCATCACATCGGATCAAGATTCCGCTCTCTTGTACCCGACGCTGGAGCAGCACACGCGCATCGGTAGAAGAATCTGTGCGGTGATGTGGGAGCTTGGATGAGGATGCCATGGGATAGGTTGCATGCTGAAATTCAAGATTTAGAATTGATAACAAAATAAAAATGACAATTCAATTGTTTGTACAGGTGTACAACTTGTTTTAAGGATAATGTGGAATATGACACGTTCACATGTATTTTGGCAACAAGTGCACTTTTGAAGGGGGAAAAACAGGTAGCCCCGTGCCTCCCACGATTTTTATTCCATGTATTTCGCCACCAAATATTGGAGGAAAAAGAAAATGTATTTTCCCCTCAAAAAATGACTTGGGAAGAAAATCTGGAAAATCTGAAGTAACCATATTTAGCTACTCCGTGGAGGTTGTCCCCCGTGGGGAGATTCGATCTACCTCTCCTTGATTTTAGGGTGAGTTCAACATGAATGTGATGGTGAGAGGCTGAAGAAGGAGTTTTGTGCGTTTACAACAACCTTTGTTTTACAACTATATAATAAGAAATGAAAGAGAATATGTGAAAAACAAAAAAGAAAAAGGATATGCATACATGATGGGCCAGCCCAACCATCTACAGGGACGCGTGGTCCAGCACGCGGGTAAGGTTCGCCTGGGACAGCCCAACAAAATTTGGCCCAACGCTGAGACGCACCGGGCGCAACTGACGGGTGGTGGGAGTTTAGTCCCACCTCGCCAAGCGAGACGCGCACGCACCTACTTGTATACGCGGCTGAGAGACCACTTGCATGAGCCTCTCTCACTGAAATAGCACGTTCCCTATCCACTTCTGAGTATGCCCTGTGGGGCCTACTAGCAGGAGAAATCAACATCCCACGGGCCTGCATCCTGGCCCATATGGTTGGGTTTCTAGTCGTATGCAGGCCGTGGGGTTTGATATCTCCTGTTAGAAGGTGGGCTTTTTCTTTTGCAAATCACCCAATTTTTTTTTACACAGTCACATCCATGTAATAAACATGATTATAGAAGAAAATTCAGCAATAATGAAGTTTACACTGTGCCCTTAAGGTAAAGTCAGAGGTATGTACCTCACTATAAATTATATATAATTCTAAAAAATGGAAAACTTTCAAATTCTGTCTATGTTAATGAAAAGATCATGTGTACAAAATTTCAGGTGATTTGGATGTGGTCGAAAAAACCACCTTGTTAGAAAAACTCTCTTAAGTGAGACCAAACGGTCCGTTTGTAATGAAGTGATTTTTTGACCATCTCCAAAATAACCCCAAATTTGTTGTACATGGTGCCATAAATGTAACAAACAGGATATCCAAAAAAACTCAAAAATTTTAGGTTTACACTGTCCCCTTATGAAAAATTTCGTGGTAAGGCAAGTGAGGTAGCTCATGACCATACCCATGGCATACATTGTTCAAATGGCCTCAAACTGTTCCCCTTTAGCTAAGTTGATCCACACCATCCATCCACCCTTGACCCCACCTCAGTTTGTTAGTTCTCCAACGAGTCCCTCCCTCCATAAGCCAAGCATGTCAAAGCGACAAACGGCTACCCGTCTTGCACACCGAGATTGGGCATCATGCACTAGTGCCAGCAAACATGTCCAACTGAGCATATTTGCCCATCGTGGACACTACCGCATGGTCTAGATCAAGGTGGCCAGCGGTGCATGTTGTCGGCCTGGTTGGCTAAGGGTGCATGATATGATCAACATGAATTGTATTGCATCACATCTAGATTCCCCTGTCCGGTACCGGACACCAGAGGCCCGGAGCAGCACGTGCATGGTACAAGAATCTGCACGGTCTCTGGCGGAGCTTGGATAAAACAAATGTAACCTAACTGACATGGGGTAGGTGCATGCTGAAATTCAATATTTAGGAATTGTTAACAAAATAAAAACGACAATTCAATTGTTTGTACAGGTGACACGTTCACATGCAACATGGCAACTAGTGCACTTTTGGAGGGGGAAAAAGGTGCACTCGTTCCATCGTGCCTCCCACGATTTTTCTTCCATGTATTTCGCCACAATATTGGAGAAAAAAAGAATGTGATTTTGCCTCAAAAAACGACTTGGGGAGAAATTCTCAACTAACCATATTTAGCTACTAGGTGTAGGTTGCCCCCGTGGGGAGATTCGATCTACCTCTCCTTCATTTTAGGGCGAGTTCAACATGAACGTGATGGTGAGAGGCTCAATGTGGAGCTTTATGCGTTTACAACACCTTTGTTTTAGGAAAAAAATAAGCACCTTATAATGTGAAATTATAAAATCCTTATTAAAACATGCTTAAAATCCTTATTTTAAAAAACTTGTTTGTCTTGCCAGATAAAACAAACATAAAATTATGGGGATTGTTTATTGCGTGGCCTTTCTCTCCCCCTCCCTCCCATATTCGGGACATTTACCGCTTTTCTAGGGTTGTAACATCGAAAGTTCAAGATCTACGGCGGCCACATGAAATCATAGCAAGTATTGGGATGAAAGCCCCATGTTAAGCTCTTTGGTCCATATATGCACAATATGCTACCAAAGGGAGGGGTGGCCTCGATGCCGTTCTCTAGTCTATGATGCTCATCAGCTGCCGTTATAATCCATGCAAATTATTGAGGGGCCGAAAATTCACGGGACCTAGAGCAAGTGTAACCATACGACCCCTAGAGGGTGTGGTAAAACATCAAGAGCGGCATGCGTAGGCCCTCGCATAGGCTGTGGGAAACTGGGGCCATATCCCATGCTGGATCACGCCACAGAGTGGGAATGCGTCAAATCTCGTTGCTGCATGATGTTAGACCTAGTAACCAAGGTCCGTCCCATGCATCGCACTCAGCTGGAACCACAACATGCATGAACACATGGCCACATATGAGTCTACACGGCGGGGATGCATGGTTCGGGGGCTGGCACAAGTGTCGCGGGTCATGTGTCTAGGTGCTACTCCACTTGGGTCTAAAGAGCGGGGGTGCATGGTTTGGATCTAGCTACCGAGAGGTAACATGTCCGGTTTGTGCCTAGGCGGTGCATCACGGGGCCTGGCGTGGTCTCATCATATGACCCATGAAGGGTATGGTCAAACACCGAGAGGGGCATGCATAAACCATCACGTGGGGTAAGTGTAAACGAGGCCATATCACATGTTGGATCTAGCCAATGGGAGGGAACAAGTCCGACATGCGGACGGTGTGTGGGGCTCGTTCCTTCACTTTCCTCAAAATTCGATGCCGCTTCATGTGGGCCCTAACCACAAAGGCCCGTCCTGTGCATCACACTCACCTGGACCCACACCGTGCAAGCACACTTGGCCACATAGACACACACCGATAAACCTTGACAATAGCTAGGGTTTTATAATTATCCATTCATTTTACCTAATCGGTACAACATAGCTAGCGATGAACAAAAAAGCTAGATGCCATGTGAAATTAAATGTGCCAACTGTCCCTTCTAGTAGTATTTTTTCCAGTAGTTCTCCCTTCTAGTATTTAGTAGTACTGCGCAAAACAAAAAAATGTCCCTCCTATTTTGCTGTTTTTTTACACACTATTTTGGTGTTCGGTTTATGTTGCCACGTTTGTGGACCGACATTATGCACTTTTTCTTTTGCTTGGTTGGTTGATTAGTTGGTTCGGGCAAATCTCTGGATGTGCACGATGCCGTATACGTGCATGTTTCTACTTAAATTTCAAAAGTGACGAATTTTGCGCGGCCTTGACCTCTCTCTCCCAAACAAATTGAATTTTCACTCCACAAATCTCGCTCCCGCCTCCAGTGTTCGATCGCCTCTGCCTATCCACCCACGTCTTTGTCGCCGCCCACTACTCGCCGCCGCCAAAAATCCCACATTCTTGCCGACGAGGATGATCCTACCTGCCGGGGGAGGGGGCATGGCTGGTGCGCTCCGTGCGGCGGATGTGGACCCCATGAAGGAACTGGTCGACAAGGACGTCGTCGCTGTTGATTCTCAGCCGCAGCTGGTCCAACATAGCACCAACGACGATGAATCAGTTAGTGTCTGCAGATATTAACCCTAGAATTTGCCTTCTCGAGGTTAACCCCAGAAATTGCTCTCTTGTTATTCCTCGCTATTCGTATAGACAATCATACTATTCGCCTTTTTTTAATTAATCGTACGGTTATCACTCCTAGGGTTTGCAAATTTAGATGAATGGATCATTTGTATTCCATTTTATGCCTATCTTTCATATAACCAAAGTTTTAGGAAACCAATACAAAGAAAAAACAATCCATTTATGCCTGCCTTTGATATAATGTACAATTCGCTGGCATGAGATTGTTTTTCTTCTAATAGTATATTGCAGATTTGGAAGAATGGGAGAACTACCTACAACTGAGGGAAGCTTTCAGAAAGAAAATCTTCAAGTGGCTCATGTCTGCAAAGATTGTGTACCGGCGTAACGGTCGCTATAAATGCCTGTTCTGTAGGAAAGAGAACCAACATTCCAAAACCACAGCAATTGCAGCTCACAGAAAGAGGTGGCATCTTAAGGAAAAACCTGCTGAGTTGGCCAACAAATTGGGGAGGGTGAAGACCTAAAAGCATATAGTCATGTTTGTTTTTTGTGTTCTATCGACACCAAATGTAAAAAAATATGGGCCCACATGACAAGTATCAATCTTTATCTCCTTCGACGGTCAGTGCCACATTAGTCAACATGAACAAGTGTTGATCTCACTGGAATTACATCCTGGCAAAATTCGGTGTCATTCTGAACCTGCTTCATGGGAGGCCTTTCAGGACGGGAATGGTCCGTCTCGAAGCATGTTTTTGTCGACATCCTTGAAGTGGACCAACAACCTTGTACCAACATGACTAGCATCATTGCCAAGTTTCGTAGCTTTTTGACGTTGTAAGGATTATCTAGGGCTTTCGCGTAGATAAATCATATAATACTTACGTTTTTTTTCTACGCCTGTTTTTTTCTGCGCTTGAGGGTGGGCTGCCATGCATGCGTGTCGTTGGGCTTTGTAAAGAAGCCCACCCGTTGGACCGAGCGATGTTCGCCGCCGTTGCATGCGCCCGAGCGAGCCTACGTTGCATGCGGTTGCATGCATGCGTCTGCTTCAGCCTTTGTTGCATGCATGCACATACATGAAGGAGCATGCACCGCAGAGCCGTCCCCGGTTGACCCGACTGACGGCACATAGGGCAGCACTTAAACTTCATGTTTTGATTCACACTATAGTTTCCCATGCGTGTACACTCCCGATACCACGGTGGGTGGAAAATTTGTTCACATTTGACCCCATTACTGCCACAGTGGCTATTTATGCCACCTATCATGTTCCTCTTCCTCTCACACCCTTCATCCATCTCCCATACTCTCCCACCTGCATTTTGCGCCTGCCATTCTTCTTCTTCACCACAAACAGCCCCAAGAACCAGCCCGCGGTAGCCATGCAGTACACCGGGCCAACCTACCGCTTCCCCCCACCGTGTCGGAGATGCTCTACCCCGCTGGGTTGTACGTCGAGAGCACCCTTCGTGTGTGGGCGATGTTAAGGTGGAGGGGCACAAGGGGGTTCACCGACTTCTTCCTTGGGTTCGGCTATGGGAACCTCCCTCAGGGATCTCCAAGGATGTACCGAGTCGAGGAGGTCATCCACAACGGGGTTGTGGTTGCTATCCTTGCCCACTTCACCAACCCCTTCGACGCGTTCTACCTCCTTGGCCGCGTGTTCTGGTGTGGCTGCGAGTTCATAGCTTTCACCACCCATGACATCTTCATGCACTACGACAACGTCTTCCCCACCGACAAGCGCATGCACACTCTGCCATACCCCATCAACAACACCGCGGAGGAGCAGTGAAGGGAGCCCGGAGGAGGAGCAAGGAGGAGCCTGGTGGAGAAGCGGTAGCCATCTATCTATCTATCTATCTATCTTTTTTAGCTAAAAAATCTATCTATCTATATTTGTCTTGGTGTTATTTAAGTTGTAAGCATACTATTAATTCATGTTGTGGGCTTTGGTTGGCCCGAATTATCTATATTTATTATACAAAGTTTTACAGTTGTTGGGCTTTTTTGGAACCGTTTTAATCTCTGGCATTTTAGTCATAGGAAAAAATTGTCTTGAAAAAAAGTCATATGAAGAAAACAATCACGCGCCGCCCTTCTCATCCAATGCAGAACCTCCGCCGCCATCGTCCTTCCCCTCACCATCGCCGTTACAACATCTCCTCCCTCTCCTTCTCCTCCTTCTCACGGCCGCAACTTTGCTCGTCTCCTCTTCCACATCCCACCCCCTTCTTCCATCCATGCAAGAACCTCGATGGAGGAGCAGATCACCGGCGGCGACCAGGTGAAGATGTCCAGGTTGATGGAGATCCGTTCTTGGTTTAACAACATAAGGCAGTTGAACTGGACGACAATGGCCACTTGGAGGGAAATGACATCTAGGGAGAAGAAAAAGCTTTTCCCCCGCCCGCACAACCGAGGCACGACATCGAGATCCTCCTCTGGGCGATGGTGCAGGCCAATTCGTCCAGCCCGTGGGACAGGCGCAGGTGGTGGGCGTTCAGATCCGGGGTAGAGCATCCACTGGATCAGGAACCCACGGTGCACGAGGTGCCGTTGCAGATTGTGGAGCCTGCAACCGAGTCGGAGATGACTCCGAAGCGCAAGAGGAGGAGGACAGTGGTCGCGACATCGCTTGCCTGCCGTTCTCCATGCTTCCCTCGCTGCTCCCCTCGTCTGAATGGCGGCGGTACCGTTGTTTAGAGTAAGCTTGCCCACTCCTAATCGTCCTACTGCTCGTGCTTACAGTTGTGGTGGTAGTGATTGAGTACATGCTTTTGGGGGCTGGATTACGATGTATATGAACCCTAGGCTAAATTTGTACTGTTGTAGTGGTAGTATTTGATGTTCACCTGCACTTCTACTTCAAAAAAAATATGTGTCTTTCTATTATTAAGTGCTTGATACTATATTTGAACCTTTTTTTGAGTTGTTGATTGCTTTTTGGTAGAGCTAGCAGCTCTTATGGAGATGCTTATGTTGTATGTCTTGTTCTCCATGATTTGTACTAGCATTCTGTGGAATTAGATGCCATGACAAGCCATGTAGCATATTTATTTATTGCCTCCAACATGCCATCATTTTACTCTGTGCATCTCAGCAAGTATAAATCTGTCAGCTATAAAACTTTGCGAATTTGCTTGATAGTTCCCACTAAACTATAAACCCCCCCTTTTGTTTTCAAAGTAAGCCACTAGCATCCGGGTCCCACGACAGTCACGCACACACAAATGCTCCCAGTCATGTGGCCCCTGGCCCACTGGTCATCCTCAATGGCTAGCCAACCTCAGTGTGCCTCTACCAATAACAGCAACCCTTTCTGTTATAAAACTATGCAACTTTGCTTGAAGGTTGCCACTAAAAATATAACTCCTATGGCCATGCTTCCTAAAAATTATTTGCATTATGTTGTCGATACTTTCATGCCATGCCTTTTGTTGCTATGACAAGTTTATGTTGCATGGTAAAATCTTGCTCTAAAGTGGCCATGTTAATATAATTGTTTGATGTTAAAAGTAAGTGGCACTTGTGAGCTTGGTTTTGTTTGCTTGTTGTAACCATCATGTCAACACTGTTTGTCATTATAACTGTTTCAGCATAACTGTAATTTTCACTAAGTCCTAACCTGTAACAGCAACTTTGCCATTCATGTTTCGCAGAAAAAAAACTGGAGTTCACAAGGCTGGAGACCTGGAGTTGTGAGGCTAGGAGGCTGATGGTGCTGCTGCTGGCTGATCCTTCTTCTTATAGCTTTTGTTCCTCCTTTTCTCTCTACTCATTGGATTCCTGGGCTACATCATTATGTGATGTTAATGTATTAAGTTGATCCTTTGAATTTATTGTATTAGATTTAATGTGGAAGTTCCTTAATCTCTACGAAAGAGATGTTGGTTCTATGACTTATAATTTCTAGGTGCATGCTTAAATTCAATATTTAGGGATTTTTTTTCGAATTGTTTGGATTGCTTACCACATGTGTCACGTGGTCAATATTTAGGGATTATTAACATATGAAAACAACAATTCGATCGCCTATGTAAATGTGTACAACATAATTTTCAAGATAAATTGAAACATGACACGTGCACATGCAATTTGCCAACAAGTCCAGTTGTAGTAGAAAAAGACAGCATGTGCACGTAGCCAACCGTGCCTCCTACGATTTTATTCCATGCTTTTGTCGCCACATGTCTTTGGAAGTAAAAAAAATATAAGGTGATTTTCTCATAATAAACCGTTTTGGAGAGAAATTTGCAACCAACCAAAAATATCTACTATGTGCAACTTGGCCCCCGTGGGGAGATTGGATCGACTCCTAGAATATAGGGTGAGGCCATCGTGATCATTGGAGAAGAATTCTTTTTTTCAAGGGAAGGTAGGAATTTTGTGTGGTTACAAAATGGACCTTATTGTAATTAAGGAAATTATTATTTAACAGAAACCTTGCTATTTTGTGGTGACATATGAGTCTACCCGGGTGGAATGGTTGGCTTGGGGGCCGGTGTAAGTGGTCTGGGTCTACTGCGTAAGTGGTGCACCACATGAGTCTAGACGGCAGGGGTGCATGGTTTGGATCTAGCTACCTTGAGGTAACGCATCCGGTTTGCGCACTGAGTGCGAGCCCGTTCCTCCGTTTTCATCGGTGCTTTCTCTCGGGTCAACGCAAAACAATCCAAACGCGCATGCTAGGACCTGGCCTTTCTTGGGTCCCTCGTGCCATATTCGGGACAGTTGCCGCATTTCTAGGGTAGTATCATCGGGAATTCACGATCTATACCGCGGCCACATGAAATCATAGCAGGGAATGGGGTAACAATCACATGCTAAGCTCTTTGGTCCATATATATGGGCCATGTGCCACGAAAGAGAAGGGCCGCCTGGGTGCCATTGTCCATTGAGAGGAAACGAGTCTGGCCTATGAACGGTGTGCGGGGCCTGCCCCTTCATCTGCTTTAGAACTCTGTGCTACAAGATGTGGACCCTAGCAACTAAGGCTCGTCCCGTGCGCCGCATGCCAACTGGACCCACATCATGCATGCACACGTGGCCAAGTAGACACTCAGCGGTCTACCTTGACAATGTACACAAGATGCATGCACACTCATTAGCCATCTAGCCCCCAGCCATGCACACCAAGCCAGCTTCACTCAAACCGTGCACCGTTTTCCAGGTTCACCCACACCATCCATCCATTATTGGCCCCACCTCGGTTCGTTGGACCTCCAACACGAGTCCTTTCCCTCGGCATGCCAGGTATGTCAAAGCAACACGCGACTATACATATTGCACACCGAGATACAACGTCATTCACTAGTGCCAGCAAGCCTGTGCACCTGAGCATCTCTACCCATGGTGGACACTAGCGCATGGTTAGGATCGAGAAGCCTAGCGGCACATGATGTCGGACCGATTTGCTGGGGGTGTGCATGACATGGGTCCAGATGAAACACATAGCATCGCATGGATCCACATTCCCCCACCCAATACCAGACAATGGGCATATACCAGACGAATCCAAGCTGTCGCTGACGAAGCTTGGAAGCCATGTGTTATGTGCATGCTGAATTTCAATATTTAGGAATTATTAACATACGAAAACAATAATTCAAGCGTCTATGTAAAGGTGTACAACATAATTTTCAATAAAAAATGAAACATGACACGTGCACATGCAACTTGCCAACAAGTGCACTTGTAGTACAAAAAGACAACATGTGCACGTATCCCACCATGCCTTCTACAACTTTTGTTCCATGTTTTTTCGCCACATATCTTTGGAAGGAAAAAAAAGAATGTGATTTTCCCATAAAAAACTGTGATGCCGAGATGGTTGCAACCAACCAAGATAGATAGTGCGTGGAAGTTGTCCCCTGTGGGGAGATTGGACCGACCACTCCTAGATTATAGGGCGAGGCCACCGTGAACGTGAACGTGATCGCGAGAGGGTGAAGAAGGATTCGTGTTTTCGAGGGAAAGGAAGTAATTTTGTGGGTTTACAAAAAAGGAATGCACCCCTTTTTGAGGGACAAAAAATGCACGTTATAATGTGTAATTAATGAAATTATAATTTAAAAGAAACCTTTCTATTTTCCAGTAATTTAAAAACAACTTACTTGTTTTGGCAAAAAAATGTTGATAATGCGACAGTCCATTTTTTGGGCACTTACGTGTAGTGGTGCATGTTGTGGAAATTAGGGTGGAAGTCTTGTGCTAAGCTATTTTGCGGGGTGCGGCATATGAGTCTACATGGGGAATGGTTGGCTTGGGGGCCGGTGTAAGTGATGTGGGTCTAGTTTCTAAGTGGTGCACCACGTGGGTCTAGACGGCGGGGGTGCATGGTTTGGATCTAGCTACCTTGAGGTAATGTGTCCGGTTTGCGCAATGAATGCGGGCCCGTTCCTCCATTTTCGTCGATGCTCTCTCTCGGGTCAACGGAGAACAATCCAAAAGCGCATGCAAGGTCCCGGCCTTTCTCGGAGCCCGCGCTTGCCATATTCGGGACATTTGCCGCATTTCTAGGGCAGTATCCTTGGAAATTCAGGATCTATACTGCAGCCACATGAAATCACAGCAGGGATTGGGGGTGACAGTTCCATGCTAAGCTCTGGTCCATATATGTGCCATGTGCGACCAATTGGCAGGGCCGCCTCAGAGCCATTGTTAAGGGCAAAAAATGCCGGGTCTCGTCTGCCGCCGCTATAATCCGTGCAAATTCAAGAGGGATCCAAATTTCTTGGGACCTTTCGCGGTGTGGGGGTGGTCGAACATCGAGAGAGGCACGCATAGGCCTTCACATAGGTTGTGCGTAAACGAGACCAAAACGCATCCCGGAGCTAGCCATCGAGAGGGAAGAAGTCCTGCTTGTGGACGAAGACCGGGGCCCACCCCTTCATCTGCTTCAGAACTCTAGGCTGCAAGTTGTGGGCCCTAACCACCAAGGCACATCCCGTCCGCCGCACGCAAACTGGACCCACACCATGCATGCACGCATGGCCACATAGACAACCACCAATCAACCTTGACAATGTAAAGATGACGCATGCGCACTCATTAGCCATCTAGCCCCCCAGCCATGCAAACCTAGCCACCTACACTCAAACCATGCACCGTTAGCCAGGTTGACCCACATCATACATCCAGCATGGACCCCACCGCGGTTTGTTGGACCTTCGATGAGTCCCTTCGGTATGGCAGGCACCCCAAAGAGACACGCGGCTACACATATTCCACACCGAGATCCGACGTCATTCATTAGTGCTGGCAAACCTATCCACATGAGCATCTCTGCGCATGGTGGACACTAGCTCGTTGTTTGGATCGAGAAGGCTAGCGCCGCATGTTTTGGCCCGGTTGGCTCGGGGTGCATGATATGGGTCCAGACGAAACACATGGCATCGCGTGGATCAACATTCCCCTCCTCGGTACCGGACATCGGATATATGGCAGACGAATCTACGTGGTTGCTGACGAAGTTTTGTCACATCCATTTGCCATTCCATTGTTTGTAAAGTTTTACAACATATTTTAGGACAAATATAAAACATGACACGTGCAGATGAAACAAGCCTAAAAATTCAGTTGTAGTAGAAAAAGACAGCATGTGCACGTATCCAACCGTGCCTCCTACGAATTTATTCCATGCTTTTGTCGCCACATGTCTTTGGAAGTAAAAAAATATAAGGTGATTTTCTCATAATAAACCGTTTTGGAGAGAAATTTGCAACCAACCAAAAATATCCACTACGTGCAACTTGGCCCCCGTGGGGAGATTGGATCGACTCCTAGATTATAGGGTGAGGCCATCGTGATCATTGGAGAAGAATTCTTTTTTTCAAGGGAAGGTAGGAATTTTGTGTGATTACAAAATGGACCTTATTGTAATTAAGGAAATTATTATTTAACAGAAACCTTGCTATTTTGTGGTGACATATGAGTCTACCCGGGTGGAATGGTTGGCTTGGGGGCCGGTGTAAGTGGTCTGGGTCTACTGCGTAAGTGGTGCGCCACATGAGTCTAGACGGCAGGGGTGCATGGTTTGGATCTAGCTACCTTGAGGTAACGCATCCGGTTTGCGCACTGAGTGCGAGCCCGTTCCTCCGTTTTCATCGGTGCTTTCTCTCGGGTCAACGCAAAACAATCCAAACGCGCATGCTAGGTCCTGGCCTTTCTTGGGTCCCTCGTGCCATATTCGGGACAGTTGCCGCATTTCTAGGGTAGTATCATCGGGAATTCACGATCTATACCGCGGCCACATGAAATCATAGCAGGGAATGGGGTAACAATCACATGCTAAGCTCTTTGGTCCATATATATGGGCCATGTGCCACGAAAGAGAAGGGCCGCCTGGGAGCCATTGTCCATTGAGAGGAAACGAGTCTGGCCTATGAACGGTGTGCGGGGCCTGACCCTTCATCTGCTTCAGAACTCTGTGCTGCAAGATGTGGACCCTAGCAACTAAGGCTCGTCCCGTGCGCCGCATGCCAACTGGACCCACACCATGCATGCACGCGTGGCCAAGTAGACACTCAGCGGTCAACCTTGACAATGTACACAAGACGCATGCGCACTCATTAGCCATCTAGCCCCCAGCCATGCACACCAAGCCAGCTTCACTCAAACCATGCACCGTTTTCTAGGTTCACCCACACCATCCATCCATTATTGGCCCCACCTCGGTTCGTTGGACCTCCGACACTTGTCCCTTCCCTCGGCATGCCAGGTATGTCAAAGCAACACGCGACTACACATATTGCACACCGAGATACGACGTCATTCACTAGTGCCAGCAAGCCTGTGCACCTGAGCATCTCTACCCATGGTGGACACTAGCGCATGGTTAGGATCGAGAAGCCTAGCCGCACATGATGTCGGCCCGGTTGGCTGGGGGTGCATGACATGGGTCCATATGAAACGCATAGCATCGCATGGATCCACATTCCCCCGCCCAATACCAGACAACGGGCATATACCAGACGAATCCAAGCAGTCGCTGACGCAGCTTGGAAGCCATGTGTTATGTGCATGCTGAATTTCAATATTTAGGAATTATTAATATACGAAAACAATAATTCAAGCGTCTATGTAAAGGTGTACAACATAATTTTCAATAAAAAATGAAACATGACACGTGCACATGCAACTTGCCAACAAGTGCACTTGTAGTAAAAAAAGACAACATGTGCACGTATCCCACCATGCCTTCTACAATTTTTGTTCCATGTTTTTTCGCCACATATCTTTGGAAGGAAAAACAAAAGAATGTGATTTTCCCATAAAAACCGTGATGGCGAGATGGTTGAACCAACCAAGATAGATAGTGCGTGGAAGTTGTCCCCCGTGGGGAGATTGGATCGACCACTCCTAGATTATAGGGCAAGGCCACCGTGAACGTGATCGTGAGAGGGTGAAGAAGGATTCGTTTTTTCGAGGGAAAGGAAGTAATTTTGTGGGTTTACAAAAAAGGAATGCACCCCTTTTTGAGGGACAAAAAGATACACATTATAATGTGTAATTAATGAAATTATAATTTAATAGAAACCTTTCTATTTTCTAGTAATTGAAAAACAACTTACTTGTTTTGGCAAAAAAATGTTGATAATGCGATAGTCCATTTTTTGGGCACTTACGTGTAGTGGTGCATGTTGTGGAAATCAGGGTGGAAGTCTTGTGCTAAGCTATTTTGCGGGGTGCGGCATATGAATCTACATGGGGAATGGTTGGCTTGGGGGCCGGTGTAAGTGGTGTGGGTCTACTACGTAAGTGGTGCGCCACGTGAGTCTAGACGGCGGGGGTGGATGGTTTGGATCTAGCTACCTTGAGGTAACGCATCCGGTTTGCGCACTGAGTGCGGGTCCGTTCCTCCGTTTTCATCGGTGCTTTCTCTCGGGTAAACGAAGAACAATCCCAATGCGCATTCTAGGTCCCGACCTTTCTTGGGTCCCGTGTGCCATTTTCGGGACAGTTGCCGCATTTCTAGGGTAGTATCATCGGGAATTCACGATCTATACCGCAACCACATGAAATCATAGCAGGGAATGGGGTAACAATCACATGCTAAGCTCTTTGGTCCATATATATGGGCCATGTGCCACCAAAGAGAAGGGCCACCTCGGAGCCATTGTGTATTGAGAGGAAACGAGTATAGCCTATGAACGGTGTGCAGGGCCTGCCCCTTCATGTGCTTCAGAACTCTGTGCCGCAAGATGTGGACCCTAGCAACCAAGGCTCGTCCCATGCGCCGCACGCCAACTGGACCCACACCATGCATGCACGCGTCGCCAAGTAGACACTCAGTGGTCAACCTTGACAATGTACACAAGACGCATGCGCACTCATTAGCCATCTAGCCCCCAGCCATGCACACCTAGCCAGCTTCACTCAAACCGTGGACCGTTTGCCAGGTTCACCCACACCATCCATCCATTATTGACCCCACCTCTGTTCATTGGACCTACGACACGAGTCCCTTCCCTCGGCATGCCTGGTATGTCAAAGCAACACGCGACTACACATATTGCACACCGAGGTAGGACGTCATTCACTAGTGCCAGCAAACCTGTGCACCTGAGAATCTCTACCCATGGTGGACACTAGCGCATGGTTAGGATCGAGAAGGCTAGAGGCACATGATGTTGGCCCGATTGGCTGGGGGTGCATGACATGGGTCTAGATGAAACGCATGGCATCGCATGGATCCACATTCCCCCGCCCAATACCAGACAACGGGCCTATACCAGACGAATCCAAGCTGTCGCTGACGAAGCTTGGAAGCCATGTGTTATGTGCATGCTGAATTTCAATATTTAGGAATTATTAACATACGAAAACAATAATTCAAGCGTCTATGTAAAGGTGTACAACATAATTTTCAATAAAAAATGAAACATGACACGTGCACATGCAACTTGCCAACAAGTGCACTTGTAGTACAAAAAGACAACATGTGCACGTATCCCACCATGCCTTCTACAATTTTTATTCCATGTTTTTTCGCCACATATCTTTGGAAGGAAAAACAAAAGAATGTGATTTTCCCATAAAAAACCGTGATGCCGAGATGGTTGCAACCAACCAAGATAGATAGTGCGTGGAAGTTGTCCCCCGTGGGGAGATTGGACCGACCACTCCTAGATTATAGGGCGAGGCCACCATGAACGTGAACGTGATCGTGAGAGGGTGAAGAAGGATTCGTTTTTTCGAGGGAAAGGAAGTAATTTTGTGGGTTTACAAAAAAGGAATGCACCCCTTTTTGAGGGATAAAAAATGCACGTTATAATGTGTAATTAATGAAATTATAATTTAAAAGAAACCTTTCTATTTTCTAGTAATTTAAAAACAACTTACTTGTTTTGGCAAAAAAATGTTGATAATGCGACAGTCCATTTTTGGGCACTTACGTGTAGTGGTGCATGTTGTGGAAATTAGGGTGGAAGTCTTGTGCTAAGCTCTTTTGCGGGGTGCGGCATATGAGTCTACATGGGGAATGGTTGGCTTGGGGGCCGGTGTAAGTGATGTGGGTCTAGTTTCTAAGTGGTGCACCACGTGGGTCTAGACGGTGGGGGTGCATGGTTTGGATCTAGCTACCTTGAGGTAATGTGTCCGGTTTGCGCAATGAATGCGGGCCCGTTCCTCCATTTTCGTCGATGCTCTCTCTCGGGTCAGCGGAGAACAATCCAAAAGTGCATGCAAGGTCCCGGCCTTTCTCGGAGCCCGCGCTTTCCATATTCGGGACATTTGCCGCATTTCTAGGGCAGTATCCTTGGAAATTCAGGATCTACTGCGGCCACATGAAATCACAGCAGGGATTGGGGTGACAGTTCCATGCTAAGCTTTGGTCCATATATGTGCCATGTGCGACCAATTGGCAGGGCCGCCTCAGAGCCATTGTTAAGGGCAAAAAATGCCGAGTCTCGTCTGCCGCCGCTATAATCCGTGCAAATTCATGAGGGATCCAAATTTCTTGGGACCTTTCACGGTGTGGGGGTGGTCGAACATCGAGAGAGGCACGCATAAGCCTTCACATAGGTTGTGCGTAAACAAGACGAAAACGCATCCCGGAGCTAGCCATCGAGAGGGAACAAGTCCTGCTTGTGGACGAAGACCGGGGCCCACCCCTTCATCTGCATCAAAACTCTGGGCTGCAAGTTGTGGGCCCTAACCACCAAGGCACATCCCGTCCGCCGCACGCAAACTGGACCCACACCATGCATGCACGCATGGCCACGTAGACAACCACCAATCAACCTTGACAATGTACAGATGAGGCATGCGCACTCATTAGCCATCTAGCCCCCCAGCCATGCAAACCTAGCCACCTAAACTCAAACCATGCACCGTTAGCCAGGTTGACCCACACCATACATCCAACATGGACCCCACCGCAGTTTGTTGGACCTTCGACGAGTCCCTTCGGTATGGCAGGCACGCCAAAGAGACACGCGGCTACACATATTCCACACCGAGATCTGACGTCATTCACTAGTGCTGGCAAACCTATCCATATGAGCATCTCTGCGCATGGTGGACACTAGCTCGTTGTTTGGATCAAGAAGGCTAGCGGCGCATGTTTGGGCCCGGTTGGCTCGGGGTGCATGATATGGGTCCAGACGAAACACATGGCATTGCGTGGATCAACATTCCCCTCCTCGGTACCGGACATCAGATATATGGCAGACAAATCTACGTGGTTGCTGACGAAGTTTTGTCACATCCATTTGCCATTCCATTGTTTGTAAAGTTTTACAACATATTTTAGGACAAATATAAAACATGACACGTGCAGATGAAACAAGCCTAAAAATTCAGTTGTACCACTGTATGATTTTGTTCTATGTAATGAGGGAGTAGTTGCATTACACAATTTTTTGAAGGAAAGTTGCATTACTCCTAAATCATGGCTGTGCACGATCGGGCTATTCATTTTAGTGAGAAGTGAGAAGTTGTGTTTTGACGTGCCAAGACGTGGTGGTGTGAACAACGCACGGGGAGGTGTGAATGTGGCAACACCTCCTTTTGACTGCCCAGGACCAAATCGGCGGCTCTGCTTCCCCATAGCACGCTTCGCTTCCCCATAGCATTTATCTCATCGCCGCCCCCCTCTTCTCGTCCTCTTATCCATCCACAAATCCAGAAAGAGGGTTTTCTCCTCCCACGCCTCACCACTCGCCTGCCCATCCCGCCGCTACTCCCTTCCCGCTACTGCACCTCCGCCGTTGAGATGCCCAAGTGGACCATGGGAGGGAGGGCCGACGCCGGGGCCGATGCCATAGCGCACGAAGCATCCAACCGCCATGCGAAGCCGCACATGGAGAAGCCCCTCCCTGCCGGCGAGGGATCCAGCCGGTAGGAGGGCGGCCTTGATGTTGTCGACCACGGCCAGGCTCCGGTGCAGGTTTCACCTACGCCGGAGCAGGTGACTCCTCTGCCACACCATCTGCCTCCTCTGCCACGCCATCTGCCTCCTCTGCCGCAGCCCGTGGTCAACATCGACGGCGACGACGACAAAGAAGAGGTCAGTCCTATTTTAGGAAATATCCTAGGTTTCCTTGTTCAGTCCCTTATCTATTTTTGGGCATGGCTAGGGTTTCTGCTTTTCTTCCATCTATGAAATCCGTACCTAGATTCGTTAGATCTGGTAGGTTTTAAGGGCGGATCCACATGGGCGCATGGGTGTGGGGGTCGGCTCCTCACTGTATAGGTTATCTTGTTTTAAAGATCTACCAACCACTCCGATCCATGGCTCTCGTGCATCCAAAATGTGTTGATGCCAAATTTTAAGATAGATCTAACAACCACCCGAAATTTTTTGCCTAAAATTACTTATATATGGTTCTTTTATTTCTAAATTGACTAAAAGTGGTGTAGTTTGTGCACTAAACTTCATGTCAATTTGCTCAACACCAATTGCTTGATTCCTGGAGTCCAATTACCATAGGCTGTAATATTTTAGACTTGTTATCATCCCTACTTGAAATATATTATTTGGTTGCTTATTTTCAGCATAATATTTTCTGCAAGTAAAGGATAACAACACCATGCCTTGTTTACGAAAATGTCATAGTAAATAATCTTCATTTTCTGTCATTCATGTGTGTACTATAAGTATGATGGAAACATAATATTTTCACATGAACATTTTAGATATTACTCCTAACTCTTTAATTTCTTGAGTAACAGAAGCAGAGGCAGAAGAATGCCTTCTGGACTCAAAAGCCAACTTGATCTCAGCCGTTTGAAAAATATTGTTGTGGTTTTGGTTTGCAATATAAATTTTTGAACAACCAACTTTGAAATCCTGGGTCCGAAGCTGTGTTGCTAGGTTGCATTAGTTTAGGCATGTATATGACATTTTTTGATCTATATAAAATATTCTGCTATTTATGTGGGACAAGGTAGCTGCTCTGGCTCCTCAGACGGAGCATGTGTCTCCTCTGCCACGGGTGACGCCTCCTGTGCCCGAGCCTGTGGTCGTCGGCGATGTCAACAAAGAAGACGTTAGTCATCTATCTCCTTTAAATTTTTTAAAAATCCTAGGTGTGCTCTGGCCAGTCCTTTTGTCTATTTTTGGGGAAGGCCAGGGATTCTTTTTATCTTTGATCGATGGACTCCATATCAATATTCTGTAGATGTGTTAGGTAACTAGGTAGGTTACATGTGTTGAGCCCTGTATAGGCAATATTTTGATCTAGATAAATTATTCTGCTAATAAATTGTCGGTGTACTAAAGTAGGGGTACCTTAGTATCCCAAACTTGTGCACGGGCAGTCGCAGCGTCCCGCGGCAAGGCTTGCCGGGTGACCACCAAAATCCTCCGTAGTTCCTATTGGAGCCATTCAAGAACAAAGTGTTTTAACTGAGAAGACAAGGCCCCGGCAAGGGGAGCTTGCCGGGAAGGACAAAGCCCCGGCAAGAGGAGCTTGCCGGGAAGGCCAACCAAAGCATTTCAAGGAACTTGTCGGGACGCGCCGCGCGCCCCGACAAGACCCGGCGAGCGACAAGCTTCCGGGCACGGCAAGACAACGACCGCGGCAAAGCGCTTGCCACGGCGAAGCCACCACTCTGTGCCTACGCTCTATCGCATCCGTCGACGTGTCGCCACAGGATCATTCCAGGCGCACGTGGCGAGAGGCTGTGTAGCCAAGCGGTGCGAGGTGGCGAGCGAAGATGATGAGATGGCCATCGTGGCAAGCGGGGGCGCCCCTAACGGTCGCTTTTCTGCACTGTTTGGGCGACGCGGACTGGCATTAAATGCTTTTGTCCCCTGCCGTCAGAGTTAGGTAGGATCCACTATAGAAGCAGTTGTATCAACCACTCTTTTTACATTTGTACCCCTGCATGCGTTGCCACCTGTCGGTGACCCCTTGAGCATATAAAAGGAGGCCCATGCGCAACGTAGAAGGGGTTCGACTGATTCGAAACCAGAACACTCCCACGCTCTAGAGCAAGAACATAATACAAACCACAAAGCAGCAGTAGGAGTTTTATCTCTCCGGAGAGCTCCGAAGCTGGGTAAAATCGCTCGTGTGCTCGCCTCGATCCGCTCTTCGTGCGATCCCCACTCCCTGCCGGACCGAAAAGGGGCCCTGCCCCATAGGTGTTCATTCCCACGACATCTTTGGCGCGCCAGGTAGGGGGCGTCGAGGTTGTGTGAACTCGATCCGGCGTTCACGCGAGCCAGACCTTCATCCGTTTCATCATCTCCATCGACATGCCACCGAAGAAGAAAGCTTCGGAGGTGGCAGCTCCCTCCACGTCGATCCCACCGCCACCGGAGCAAACGGGCGGTGGGGTAGACGCCGGCGGAGGAACGGGCGCCGACGAGGGAGCTCACGCTGCCCCCAGGTCCAAGGACAAGGCCGCGCAAACCTCGGCGTCCGTACACGCACCGCGCCCATCTCAGGAGGCGTGGGGCCAACAGCGTCATGGTACTCGCGGTACCATACGCTCGTTGGACCAAAATCGAGCTGGCGGATCTCGAGATGCTCAAGACCAGCATGCACGCCAACCTGCTGGCACGAGCAAGACACGGTCGCCTGGACGGGATCCTGCTCCTTCTAACATAGTTAGAAGTCCGAGCATATCCCGCTCCCCGCACCGTTCGCCACCGCCACCGAAGACCCCAGAAGAAGCGTTGGCTCGAGCCCAACTGCTCCTGGATTACCCTCCAACAGCAGAAAAGATCGACGATTGGAGGGCCACCATTCAGAGCCTCATCGGTTCACCAACGGCGATACTCCACAGCAGCCAAATGCGTCGCAGCCGCGGCAAGATTGCCGGACACGAGCCGATGGCGACAAGACCGGCGGGGGTGCAACCACCGTGCACTCCCCGCCCCGAAGGCCAAGATCGCTGACTCGTCGGGTCAACCTCGACACTGACTCCACAGCGTCATCAGATCCACGAGTTCGTCGCGATCAGCGCCAAGTTCTTCAAGAACGACAGCAAGAGGACGCTCGTACACGCATCGAGCGCCGGAGAGAAGCGCGGTGGCAATCAGACCAGTGCGTTGGGCCCACTGTCGATATGCATGCGCCAGGGGAACCAGGCGACTTGCCATACGCGGTAGGTTTCCCTGCGTTCACTCGTGAGCTGTGGCAAGTCCAGTGGCCCAATACCAAGAACTTCAAGCCAGATGTACCAGAGAAGTACGATGGCAGGTTGCATCCGTCGGAGTTCCTCAGCATCTACACCATCGCGGTGCAAGCTGCCGGGGGGCGCGACGAGAAGATCCTTGCCAACTACTTCCCACTGGTGCTCAAGCCCAACGTCAGATCCTGGCTCATGCACTTGCCGGACAACTCCATCTCCTCATGGGCAGATCTGTGCCATCAGTTCGTCGGCGCCTTCACAGGCGGCCACAAGCCCCATGGCCAGGAGAGCGATCTTCATCTGCTCGCCCAGAAGGAAGGAGAACCCCTGCGCAAGTACATTCAAAGGTTCAGCCAAGTGCAGCGCAACATTCCAGACGTCCACCCTGCCACGGTCATCAGCGCGTTCCATCAGAACGTGCATAACCGCAGGATGCGGGAGGAAATGGCGATGTGCAAGATCAGAGACGTCAGTGAGCTCTATGCCTTGGCCGACAAGTGTGCACGTGCTGAGGAAGGGAGGAAACTCCCCAGAGAGAATGCAGGAGCAGGAGGATCTGACAGTGAGGATGCTGCCCCGGCAAATAAAAACCGGCGGCGGAACAACAGAAGAAGGAAAGGCAAAGATGTGGTAGCTATCGAGCAGTCCGGTAACGGAGGTGGCGCCAAGGAAGCAGAACCTGTGGCGGCCGCCGACAAGCAGGGCGGCTCCGACAAGCAATACTGCAAGATCCACCGTACCAAGGGCCATGATCTCCAAAGTTGCAAAAAAGTTGAGCAGCTTGTCGAGCAGCAGAAAGCTGAGTACGAGCGACGTGACAAGGAGAAGGCCCAGGAAGGTACTGGCGGGTCCGGCAAGAAGCATCCCGGCCGGGGAGGACGCGGCGGCAAGGCCAAGCAGCGGCAAGGAGGCAGGCCTCCCCACGGCCGCGACAAGGATGAAGATGAAGACGACGATGAAGAGATGGACGATGATGAGGCCGATGAGCAGGAGTTTTAGAAAGCCACAGAGGTTTTGTGCGTTGACGGCGGTGCTTCTCTGCATACTTCGCACCGCCAGCTCAAACAGTGGGTGCGGGAAGTTAATGCAGCAGAACCATCAGTTGAGTCATGCAAGCCTCTGAAGTGGTCCAGCACGCCTATCATCTTTGATGTTGGGGATCACCCTGATCGCATAACTGCGGTTGGGTGCTTGCCGATTTTGGTCTCACCAACTATACGCAACCTCAAGGTCACAAAGATGCTAGTTGACGGCGGGGCCGGCTTGAACCTGATCTCCTCAGCGGTACTCCAGAAGCTCCAGATCCCCGACAGCGAGCTCGAAGAGACCGGTACATTCCAAGGAATCAATCAGGGAAGGAGCAGGCCGAAGGGGAAGATCACGTTGCCGGTAACATTCGGCAGCGAGCTGAACTTCAGGACTGAGAGGGTCACTTTTGACGTTGCCGATTTTCCATTGCCTTACAATGGGATACTCGGCCGTCCGGCACTCGCCAAGTTCATGGCGGCCTCTCACTATGCCTATAACGTACTGAAGATGCCGGGTCCGATAAGCGTCATTTCTGTCCCTGGCGACAAGAGGGATGCCCTTATCTGCACCGACAAGATCTACCGGGAAGCAGCAGCCGCAACAGATCGCAAGACACTTGCCGCTGAAGCTCCCGGGGGGAAGAAGAAAACCAAGTCCGGCAAGAGCTCTGATGCCCACTCCGGCAAGCGCACCTCTTCGGAGTGCTGCGCTACCATCGAGGACGCACCATCGAGCTCCACCGGCAAGTGTAAGAAAACAAAGACAGCTTCACCAGAGACCAAGAAAGTGGCCGCCAAGGAGGACGGCACTGTTGGTACCTTCACCATCAGTGCCACACTTGACCCTAAATAGGAAAGCGCGCTTGTTGCTTTCCTGCGGGCGAATGTCGACGTGTTTGCATGGCAACCGTCTGACATCCCCGGTGTTCCCAGGAAAGTAATTGAGCACCACATTGCCGTCTGTCCTCACGCGCGGCCCGTCAAGCAGAAAGTCAGAAAGCAAGCAGTGGAGCGCCAACAATTCATCGCAGAAGAGATCAAGAAGTTGGAAGCAGCAGGCCTTGTCAGAGGAGTGCTCCATCCTACGTGGCTGGCCAATCCTGTAGTCGTGCGCAAGGCGAACAGAAAATGGAGGCTTTGTATTGACTTCACTGATGTTAATAAAGCTTGTCCCAAAGATCCATTTCCCTTGCTGTGCATTGATCAGATTGTCGACTCCACGGCAGGATGTGATTTGCTTTCATTTCTTGATGCATATTCAGGATATCATCAGATCTTCATGGCAGAAGAGGATGAGGAGAAAACCGCATTCATCACTCCATGTGGCACATACTGTTTTGTACGGATGCCTTTGGGACTAAAGAATGCTGGTTCAACATTTGCAAGGGTAGTTCACGAAGCTTTTGAGACACAGTTGCACAGAAATGTAGAAGCTTACATGGATGACATAGTGGTCAAGAGCAAAGACAGAGCAACTCTGATCCAAGATTTGGACAAGACCTTTGCAAATATGCGTAAGATCAACCTCAAGCTCAACCCCGAGAAGTGTGTGTTTGGAGTCCCTTCCGGCAAGCTTCTCGGGTTCTTTGTATCTCAGCGGGGGATTGAAGCCAATCCCGACAAGATCAAGGCCATTGAGCAAATTGAAGCACCGAAGCGCGTCAAGGATGTGCGAAGGCTTGCCGGCTGCATGGCTGCTCTCAGCAGGTTTATCTCTAAGTCTGCTGAGCGCCCTCTGCCATTTTTCAAAATATTGAAAAAGGCAGGTCCAATGAAATGGACTCCGGAAGCGGAGGCTGCGCTGAAGGACTTGAAGAGATACCTGTCCTCCACTCCGATACTTGTCGCACCTAAGCCACAAGAGCAGTTGCTGCTATATCTAGCGGCAACCAATCAAGTGGTTAGTGCTGCGTTAGTAGCGGAAAGGGAGGCGGATGATGAGCCAGCGACCACGGCAAGCGCGTCCAGCGACAAGCAGGGGGCTCCCCCGACAAGCTCTGGTCCCTACAAGGATGGATCTGTGCAGCCACAAGAAGAGAAGCAGAAGAAGATGGTGCAGCGCCCAGTTTACTTTGTCAGTTCCCTTCTGCAGGGGGCTAGGTCAAGGTACTCTGGTGTGCAGAAATTGCTTTTCGGCCTTCTCATGGCCTCGAGGAAGCTGCGCCATTACTTTCAAGCACATGAGATCACAGTTGTCACTCGCTTTCCGTTGAAGAGGATATTGCAGAATCCTGAAGCAACAGGCAGGATTGTCGAGTGGGCACTGGAACTGTCAAGCTTTGGCCTCAAGTTTGAGAGTACATCAACTATCCAGAGCCGAGCATTGGCAGAATTCATAGCAGAATGGACGCCAACACCTGATGAAGAAATTCCGGAAACGAGCATCCCCATCAAGGAAGCAAGCAAAGAATGGATCATGTACTTTGATGGTGCCTTCTCGCTGCAAGGCGCCGGTGCAGGCGTGTTACTTGTCGCACCCACCGGAGAGCACCTCAAGTACGTGGTCCAGATGCACTTTCCCAAGGAGCAAGCGACAAACAATACTGCAGAGTATGAAGGTTTTCTTGCCGGACTCAGGATTGCGGCAGACCTTGGGATCAAAAAGCTTATTGTTAGGGGTGACTCGCAGCTTGTCGTCCGCCAAGTAAACAAAGATTATCAGAGTCCGTTGATGGAAGCTTACATTGATGAAGTGAGAAAGTTGGAAGAGCATTTTGACGGCCTGCAGATGGAGCATGTTCTGAGAGCCCAGAACGACGTTGCCGATGGCCTGTCAAAATGCGCTGCATTAAAGTTACCTGTGGAACCAGGGATCTTTGTGCTCAAGCTGACTCAACCATCTGTAACACCATCAACTGGATAGAGCAAGAAGAGGAAGTTGATTTCCGGTGACTACTTTTCAGCAGAGCTCCCCGAAGCCGCCGCCAAGAAGGTCCCCAAGATCAACACCAAGAGTGTTGAGGAGCAGTCTGCTCCGATGAGCCCTAAGGTTCGTTCCGATGAAGCAGACGCTCCCGACAAGTTTTGCTCCGGCAAGCTTGCCGGGGAACATCAAGCTCCGGCTGAGCCGCAGGTTCTTGCCGTAGAAGCGGATGTTCCCGCAGCAGCATATGTGCCTTTAGTCCTTGTTGTCGAGCCGCAAGATCCAGCATGGGCACAGCAGATTGTCCATTTCCTTCAGACAGGAGAACTTCCCGAAGAGGAAGAAGAAGCGGAGAGAGTAGCCCGGCAATCAAGTATGTACCAGTTTGTCGACGACATACTGTACAGAAGAAGATTCAACGGAGTGAAATTGAAGTGCATTTCCCGGGAAGATGGACAGAAGCTGTTGGCGGAGATACATGGAGGCATATGTGGTCACCACATTGGCGCAAGAGCACTTGCCGGCAAAGCATTCCGGCAAGGTTTCTTTTGGCCAACAGCCCTCCAGGATGCAACTGCACAAGTAACCAAATGTGAAGCGTGCCAGTTCCATTCCAAGCAGATACACCAGCCAGCTCAAGCTCTCTAGACGATCCCTTTATCCTGGCCATTTTTGGTCTGGGGGCTCGACATCCTTGGCCCCTTTCCCCGAGCTGTCGGGGGCTTTGAGTACTTGTACGTTGCAATCGACAAGTTCACAAAGTGGCCGGAAGTGGAAGCAGTGAGGAAGGTGACGGCACAGTCAGCAGTCAAGTTCTTCAGGTCGATTGTTTGCCGTTTCGGAGTCCCTAACAGGATCATCACCGACAACGGCACGCAATTCACGAGCCGCATCTTCATGCAGTACGTCCAAGATCTTGGCGCCAAGGTCTGCTTCGCTTCTGTTGCTCACCCGAGAAGCAACGGTCAAGCGGAGAGGGCAAATGCTGAAGTGCTGCGCGGGCTCAAGACCAGGACTTTCGACAGGATGCACAAGTGCGGAAAGAATTGGATTGAGGAGCTGCCGGTGGTGCTTTGGTCGATCAAAACGACGCCAAATAAAGCCACTGGCCAGACACCTTTCGCTCTAGTCTATGGAGCAGAGGCAATTCTCCCCACGGAACTCGTATACGGATCACCTCGAGTACTCGCTTATGATGAGCTTGAGCAAGAGCAGCTGCGACAAGATGACGCGCTGCTCCTTGAGGAAGATCGTCTTCAGGCTGTTGTACGAGCTGCTCTATACCAGCAAGCTTTGCGCCGCTACCATAGCTGCAAAGTTAATGCCAGAAGTCTCGAGGAAGGCAACCTTGTTCTTCGGCGCGTTCAATCCACCAAGAATTCCAACAAGTTGACGCCAAAGTGGGAAGGCCCTTATCGGGTGAAGCGAGTCACTAGGCCTGGCGTTGTCCGCCTTGAGACCGAAGATGGCTCTCCGGTGAGCAACTCCTGGAACATTGAGCATCTTCGTAAGTTTTACCCATAAGGCGCGGTTGCCGGAACCCGTTCCGGCAACCACCTTTTGTACAAGCCTTGCCGCTGTTGCATGTAACCCTTTGTACAAAGCCGGGCGCAGATCCCGTGCATAAATAAAGCTCATGTGCTCCCCACATCTTGTCAAATTTCATGCTTTTTCATTTTTTGCATGTATTATCTGTCACTTTGTGCAGCACTTGCCCCCGGTAAGCAATAACGAGCCTTAAGGCTCCATATCTTCATTTTCTCTTCTTTCTTTTTCTCAAGAAAAGGGAAGGTTCCCTCGCCCACAAGTTCACCGGGGGGGAAGGAGAAGATAATGGTGTGGACCAGGCGTCATTCAAGAAAGTATCACCTTGCCGGGACGCAAACAACAGAAAAGCTAAGTTGTCAAAGTTTGAGCATAACCAGTTTTACATTTTTTTAAGTTATCTTCCTTGAAACGACCGTGCTTTGTATGGAAAACATGTGCGCGGAGGAACCAACTCGTAGCTAGTTGCACCCTTACTTTGTTTCGAGTCCGCTCAACAACTTAAGTGTGCTGCGACTAGTTGCGACAAGGTTTCTTGCCGGAAGTAGCACCGCCAGCAGGCTGCTGATGTTCCGCACTCAGCGCTCGCGGCAAGGGTGCCTGCGCCGGCAAGTTCCCTAAAAGCGTAGGGTAAAAACATACAAAGGAAGGAATCAAGTAAAGGAAATAACATAGCAAATACTGCCCAAGATAAAGTTATATTACAAAGATAACTTGCCGCGCTCTAATAGATTGTTCCCATAACATGTCTAGCAGCGGCAAGGAAAGGAAGAAACGGGCGGTCTAGTCTACACGGCTGCCATCAACCCTCCTAACTTCATTCACCTTGTCCACAATGGGTGCGACAAGGGCCTTGAGCTCTTCAAGATCAGCACCCACCGGCAGCTTCTTGAGGACATTGGTGAGGTTGAGGCCTGGGTTGCGGAAGGCCACCTTCACCAACACCTTCTCCAGAACTCTGGCGCAGATCGTGTGCGACTCGTCGGCCAGCAGCTTTGGGATCCTTTCCCGGAGTTGCTGGAGGGCCGTCGCCACGCCCTTGAAGAACAGAGTGAGCTTGGCGCTGGGCTGGAGGTTCTCGTCGGAGGAGTACCCGAAGCCCTCCATTTCCAGTTGCGCCAGCTCCTCGTCAATGACCGCGGCAATATTCACGAGGCCCTCCGTCCAGACCTCCACAGTATCCCTGAAGGTGTTCTGGGTTTCGGCGGCCCTCGTCAGCAGCGCCTCGTTGGCCTTGGTCTCCTCCTTCAAGTCCTCCTCCCGCTTGTTGGCGCCGTCCAGCGTCTCAGTCAGCGTAGCCAGCTTCAGCTCGAGATCGGCATTGGAGTCCTTGGCGGCGCTCAGCTCTTTGCCCCTCTCGAGGAGACGACCCTGCAACTCGCCGTGGGCAAGGGCGTCCTTCTCGCGCTCGCGCTGGAGCACGGCAAGCTCTTCATTCTTCGCCTTGAGATCGGCCTCTAGCTGCGTCACCTTCACCTCCAGCTCTTTCTTGGCGGCCTCGGCAGCTGCAGCAGCATCCTTCGCTTCCTTGAGGGCCCCGCCAAGTGTCTCCTCGCGCGTGGCAAGCTCCTCCTCATAGCTATCCAGATTGACCTTCCGCTGCGTCAACTCGCCTTCCCGCACGAATAGCTCCTCGGCGGCAAGCCGCTGTTGCTCTTCGGCTTCTGCTTTCTTGAGGAGGAAGGCCTTCCACGCCTCGGCAAGCTGCGCCCTCTCCTCTACAATGGACCGGAGGGCCTCTTGGTTGCGGCTCTGGAGCTCCTCCGCATGCTTCTCAATGTCCACTCCCACCTGCATGACAAGCGCTTCCCGGGACTCCAGTTTGGCTTGTCGGGCGCGGTAGAGTGATAGCAGCCTCCGCAGCAGTTGTTCCTCCTCAGGCACGCCGCTGCTGCTTCTTGGCGCGTTGACCATTGTCAACCCAGCGGAGGCAAGCACTTCTCCATCAAAAACTTCTCCTTCGACTGGCGCCCTGGAGCTCGAAGCCCAGGGGAGCTTGATGAAGATACCGTCGCCGGCCTTCAAGTAGGCGCCGGGCTGGGGCTCTTCGGAGCCTGGCGCTGCGTCAGCAGCAGAGGGATCGACGGTCGGCGTAGCACCTTGCGCTCCTGCGGCCCCAGGGTCGTCAGTGCGATCGCCGGATTCCTCGCCGGCTCCTGCGCCAGCGGCCTTGGCGGCCTCTTCGCCAGCAGGATCATCAGCGCCGGCCTCTTCCTCAGTGGCGGCAGCGTCATCAGTGTTGCCGCGCGCGTCCTCCTCGCCGGTGGCCTCGGTGTCCATCGGCTCCGTGGAAGGAGGATCTGAAGACAGGAAGAGGGAGAAAAAGTCAAGCAAATATCCAAAAAGAAGATCAGAAGAAGAAGAACCCAAGGGGAGTTTTCCGACAAGAAGGCTTACCTGTGCTGGGCTCTGTAGTCATGGACTCCACCACGGGGGGATCGCTGGTCCCGTCCCTTGCCAGAGAACTACCCCTTGCCGGGGACCTCTCCCTTGCCGGAGAGCGCTCCCTTGCCAGGGAATCCTCCCTTGGCGGCGTGGTTGAAGCAGATAGCACCTCAGGAGCGGCTTCCGGTTGCTCCTGGTGAGCCTGTTCTGCTCCTACACAAGCGAACCAATAGACAAGATATCAGCAAAGAAAGAACACCTATGCGCACCCAATAGCGGGAAGTAAGACTATGTACTTACGCTGGGGGCTGCGCTGGGGGCTGCTTCGAGGAGTGGTTGCCGGGTCCGACAAGGTGATCTCAGACGCGCCCTCTGTCGTCACGACAGGATCGTCCTCGACGACAACCACGGGGACCTTGGCTCTCTTTGCCGCTCTCTGGGCCAGAGTCCTGAAAAGGAACAAGGTTCAGAAGAAAGCAGATCAGATACAAGACAAGAAACAACAAGAATTGAAGAAATACAAACACAACAGAGAAACTTACTCCTCTTCTTCCTCCTCGTCGGAGCTGAGCGCGGAGAGGTTGAAGTCCGGTACTCTTTCAGCACAACGAGGCAGAGGAGTAGGCTCCCTTGGCCGCTTGGCGGGAGCTGCGGCAGGATCAGAAGCGGCGGCCCGAGAGGACCCCGCTCCAGTCGCCGGCGCGGCATGAGATGCTTCCGCGGCAACGGTGCTTGTCGCGGTGGAGCGTGTCCCGCGGCGCGGCGGCTGTTGACCCGTCTGCCGCCCTGCTATGTTTCTGGTCCTGCTGAGGCGCCTTCTTGGTGGAGCTGGGGGCTGCACTGGGAGCTCCGCTTGCGGCAAGTTGCTTGAAGACGGCCGGCCGCTTGCATCCTCGGCAGGCTCGCTCGATTCGGCTTCGGACCCTCCCTCGCCGACGATTTCCCCGACAAGCTCGTCTCGATCGACAAGGCTTGCCGCCTCGGCTGCCTCTGCCTCCTCCACAGTGAACCCAAACTCGTGCGCGGCGGAGCTTCCGCCGCCTCCTCCGCCCTGGTGGCGATGCGCCGCATCTCGTCTTCGGTGGTGTCGCGGGTGAGGCTCCTCTGCTCGTTGGCGCGGACCGCCACCTCCACCATGCTATCAAAGAACTGCTGCACGACGTCGTCGGCGGGCTCCTGCCAAGTTGGAATAATTCCATGCGAGTCGCACTCCGGCATCATTGCGCGGATGCGATCGAGCGAGGAGTTGTTGCACAACGGGACGACGCCCTGCGGCAGCCTGAACCACTCGGGATGATTGGGGTCGTGCTTGAACAGCTCCTTGAGCATCCCATCCAACTCGAAGACAGTGAAATTGAAGTTGAGTCCCTGGCGCAGCCTCATGATGTCCGCCGGGCCCCCGAACAGCCAGGTGGGCCTCCCCCTCTCCTGCAGAGGGGCGATGCGGCGGCGAAGAAAGTCCGCGCCAACAGCGCCTACAGTGAGCCCGGCAAGCCTGAGTCGCAAGATCCGGGTGGTGGCAATCTTCAGCCTAGCATCGTCCGCCGCCAGGGCGCTCCAATCGTTGCCGCGCACTGCTGGGGTTTGGCGCAGGGCAGTGAACGGCTGCGGGTTCTCCTCAACGATCCAACACCATTCAGCTCTCCGCTCCTCCCATTTGCTGCGAAGCTCCCCCTCCAAATAGACCTCCTTCTTGCCGGCTCTCGAGATCCAGGCGATCCCGCCTGCTAAGGGCTCCCCTCTCTCGACCCGGGGCATGAAGTAGTGACGGAAGAGGGCTACGTTTGGGTGGATTCCGACAAAGTTTTCGCAGAGATGTGCGAAAACCGCCATGGTCAGGACAGCATTGGGGGTGAAATCAAGGAGATGGAACCCGTAGGTGTTCATGATGTCACAAAAGAATTCAGAGAAGGGCGGGCAGAGCCCGCAATAGAAGAACAGTGCGAAAAAGGGGTATCCCTTTGGAGCCCGTTTCGAAGCAGAAGCGGCGGCGGAGAATACCTGCGTGCGCGGATGCGCTCGCATCTCCGTCGACCAGAAGAGGTAGAACCACTCCCTCAACTCCTTCGCGAAGAGCTCAGGGGGGAAGGTTGCCCGCTCCTTCCGCAGCGCCTCAAGCCACAGCGCCTCGGCCGACTTCGCACCCTTCCCGGTCTTCGGAGCCATGGCGGAGGCGGTGGGGGGAGATCGAGGGCGTTGGTGGCGACAGTGGCGACGGGGGGCGGAGCGCTGCTCTCTTTCGGCTTTGGAAGCGGAGGGGTGCGGCGGAGATTTCTGAGATTGGAACCGCAAGTGGCGAAGGTGGGGGAACTTCCCCTGTTTCCCCTGCTTATAAAGAGGAGGAGGCGAACGTTACGCTTTTTCCGAATAAAGAATCACCCACGATCTCTCCCACGACGCCGCATTCGACGTGTGCCGTTACGGGAGGGCGCGGTGGATACGGAGTCAGATACGGTGTGGACTCAGGCCGCGCGTGCCCGTGCCCTGTTTTGGGCCTGGCCCAACAGCGCTCGGCACCATGTGTGGCCCAGGCCTGGGGGCTCATGTCGGTGTACTAAAGTAGGGGTACCTTAGTATCCCGAACTTGTGCACGGGCAGTCGCAGCGTCCCGCGGCAAGGCTTGCCGGGTGACCACCAAAATCCTCCGTAGTTCCTATTGGATCCATTCAAGAACAAAGTGTTTTAACTGAGAAGACAAGGCCCCGGCAAGGGGAGCTTGCCGGGAAGGACAAAGCCCCAGCAAGAGGAGCTTGCCGGGAAGGCCAACCAAAGCATTTCAAGGAACTTGTCGGGACGCACCGCGCGCCCCGACAAGACCCGGCGAGCAACAAGCTTCCGGGCACGGCAAGACAACGACCGCGGCAAAGCGCTTGCCGTGGCGAAGCCACCACTCTGTGCCTACGCTCCAGCGCATCCGTCGACGTGTCGCCACAGGATCATTCCAGGCGCACGTGGCGAGAGGCTGTGTAGCCAAGCGGTGCGAGGTGGCGAGCAAAGATGACGAGATGGCCATCGTGGCAAGCAGGGGCGCCCCTAACGGTCGCTTTTCTGCACTGTTTGGGCGACGCGGACGGGCATTAAATGCTTTTGTCCCCTGCCGTCAGAGTTAGGTAGGATCCACTGTAGAAGCAGTTGTACCAACCACTCTTTTTACATTTGTACCCCTGCATGCGTTGCCACCTGTTGGTGACCCCTTGAGCATATAAAAGGAGGCCCATGCGCAACGTAGAAGGGGTTCGACTGATTCGAAACCAGAACACTCCCACGCTCTAGAGCAAGAACATAATACAAACCACAAAGCAGCAGTAGGAGTTTTATCTCTCCGGAGAGCTCCGAAGCTGGGTAAAATCGCTCGTGTGCTCGCCTCGATCCGCTCTTCGTGCGATCCCCGCTCCCTGCCGGACCGAAAAGGGGCCCTGCCCCATAGGCGTTCATTCCCATAACATAAATCCACCTAGGTTTGGTGACTGTGCTAATACAAATATGTTAATACAAATACATTGCTTGACCTTGGAATTGAATTACCTACGTAGGTGATTGTGAAAATATTTTTTGCAACTTAAGGATAACAACACCATGTGTTGTTTATGAAAATGTCATATTCTATGGTCATGAAGTAAATAATCTTCATTTTCGGTCATTCATGTCAGTACTGTCATTACGATGGACAAAGAATCTTTTCACATGAAATTTTTAGATATTACTCCCTCCATTTGAAAAATATTGTTGTAGTTTTAGTTTGCAATATAAATTTTTGAACACCCAAGTATGAAATCCTAGATCCGCAGCTGTGTAGCTAGATTACATTTATTGAGGCATGTATATGTCATTTTTTGACCTATATAAATTATTCTGCTAATAATCCGAAACAGGTAGCTCCTCTGGCTTCTCTTCCGGAGCAGGTGATGGATCCTCAGCCTCAGCCGGGTGTTCGTCTGCTGCGGTTGTTGCCTCCCCTGCCCCCACCTGTGGTCGTCGCCGACGAGAACGAAGAAGAGGTTTGTCATCTATCCCCTTTATTTATTTATTTATTTATTTTGCAATATCCTACATTTTCCCTGGTCTGTACAAGGCAAATAATTGTATAGGTTATCTTGTTTTTAAGATCTACCAACCACTCCGATCCATGGCTCTCGTGCATCCAAAATGTGTTGATGCCAAATTTTAAGATAGATCTACCAACCACCCGAAATTTTTTGCCTGAAATTTCTTATTTATGGTTCTTTTATTGCTAAATGGACTAAAAGCGGTGTAGTTTGTGCACTAAACTTCATGTCAATTTTTATAAAACTAGCCTCTCATGCTTAATCCAGCAGACACATTTTTTGTCGTTCAATTTTCTCAACACCAATTGCTTGATTCCTGGAGTCCAATAGGCTGTAATATTTTAGACTTGTTATCATCCCTACTTGAAATATATTATTTGGTTGCTTATTTTCAGCATAATATTTTCTGCAAGTAAAGGATAACAACACCATGCCTTGTTTATGAAAATGTCATACTAAATAATCTTCATTTTCTGTCATTCATGTCTGTACTGTCAGTATGATGGAAAAATAATATTTTCACATGAACATTTTAGACTCCTAACTCTTTAATTTCTTGAGTAACAGAAGCAGAGGCAGAAGAATGCCTTCTAGACTCAAAAGCCAACTTGATCTCAGCCGTTTGAAAAATATTGTTGTGGTTTTTGTTTGCAATATAAATTTTTGAACCCCAACTTTGAAATCCTGGATCCAATGCTGTGTTGCTATGTTGCATTAGTTTAGGCATGTATATGACATATTTTTATCTATATAAAATATTCTGCTATTTATGTGGGACCAGGTAGCTGCTCTTGCTCCTCAGACAGAGCAGGTGTCTCCTCTACCGCGGGTGACGCCTCCTGTGCCCGAGCCTGTGGTCATCGGCGATGTCAACAAAGAAGACGTTAGTCATGTATCTCCTTTAATTTTTTGTAAAATCCTAGGTGTGCTCTGGTCAGTCCTTTTGTCTATTTTTGGGGAAGGCCAGGGTTTCTTTTTATCTTTGATCGATGGACTCCATATCAATATTCTATAGACGTGTTAGGTAACTAGCTAGGTTACATGTGTTATGCCCTGTATAGGCAATATTTTGATCTAGATAAATTATTCTGCTAATAAATCCACCTAGGTTTGGTGACTGTGCTAATACAAATACGTAGCTTGACCTTGGAATTGAACTGCCTACGTAGGTGATTGTGAAAATATTTTCTGCAACTTAAGGATAACAACACCATGCCTTGTTTATGAAAATGTCATATTCTATGGTCATGAAGTAAATAATCTTCATTTTCTGTCATTCGTGTCAGTACTGTCATTACGATGGACAAAGAATCTTTTCACATGAAATTTTTACATATTACTCCCTCCATTTGAAAAATATTGTTGTGGTTTTAGTTTGAAATATAAATTTATGAACACCCAAGTATGAAATCCTGGGTCCACAGCTGTGTAGCTAGATTACATTTATTAAGGTATATATATGTCAGTTTTTGACCTATATAAATTATTCTGCTAATAATCCGGTACATGTAGCTCCTCTGGCTTCTCTGCCGGAGCAGGTGGTGGCTCCTCAGCCTCAGCCGGGTGTTCGTCTGCCGCGGTTGTTGCCTCCCTTGCCCCCACCTGTGGTCGTCGCCGACGAGAACGAAGAAGAGGTTAGTCATCTATCCCCTTTATTTATTTATTTATTTTGTAATATCCTGGGTTTTCCCTGGTCAGTACAAGGCAAATAAGGTATTAAAATGTTGAGTACATGTTTGGTTGCACTTGATCGATCTTTGGTTTACATGTTCCATAAGTGGCTGTGGCAATGATTTTAAACATTGATTATCTCTAAGCAATGGCTATTTTAGAAAGATATTGGATATCATCAATGTTTTACTTGAGTTGTTTTAATTAGTTCTTTTGTAGGGTTTTTGTAATTTATGCCACCAGTTGTATCCCACTACTCAGTTTTTCCCTTAGAAGTTACAGCCGCTCAAAAATGCCATCGATTCGTGAGATGCTTACTAAAAAATGCCATTGGATGTATCAAAAATGCCATCGTTCCGTTAGGTGTTTTCTTAATAATGCCATTAGACATTGTTATTTTCATGTAAAACTTGTTGACCATCCAATGTGACAAAAAAAAGCCCAGACCCACATTTTAGTTCTCTCTATCTCACAATGATAAGTGTGGCCCCACTTGTGAGGAGTAAGTAAGTGAATAATTTTACAGGAAAATAAGAACGCTGTTGGGATCAAGTGGGCCCACACTTTATTGTAGTGAGATAGAGGGAGAGCTGGCATGTTGGTCCATAGGTATTGATGCCATTATAGCATGTCAAGATAGATTTGATATCACAATAATGATGTGTAGTGTCATTTTTGAGCATGTGTCTAACGAAGCGATGGCTTTTTTTAGCAGTAGAAATTCCTAGTGGTGATACTTAGTTGTGGGACACAACTGGTGGCATAAATGATAAAAACCCTTTTTTGTAAGTACAACATTTGGGGTCACTTATTGTCAGAATTCATAATAATTAACTACTTTACCTAGAACATTGAATGGTTCAGGAACATTGATGGGTGGGGTATCGATCAACAGGGGAAACTTCCACGACGATAACATGGGGACTTTCAATATCCATCAACATAAGCACACATAATTCTAACCCTAAATAGATACAGCTCACGAGCTATTTTATATAGTCATGCATGTAAGTTATAAGTCTTCCTTTTGCATTAATACATCTGTATGCTACTCTGCCATGTTACATCATCAGTTCATGCATTTTTACGTAACAAGTGAATTTTGTTGCACTAAAGGGTTGTTTGGTTTGTGACTAACTTTGCCAAAGATTGCCATACCTAAGGTTAGGCAAGTTTGACCAACTTAAGTGAGTGTTTGGTTCCAGCCACACCTTAGGCAAGCCACACTTGGGTCCCATATGGCATACACACAAAAAGTGTGGTAAGGTTCCCTTAGGCTTGCCAACTTGTGGCTCTCATTTTGACGAACTAACCTTAGGCAAGCTTGGGAAAAATGTGTGGAAAAATGTGGCAATGCTAGTGCTCTCTTCCACATGTATGGTTGATCCTTCATTTTTTTACTATATGGTACTATCCCATTTAGTTGCTTATGTAGCAACTAATAAGTTATGCATTTATTTTTTCAACGTCATTTGAAGATATTTTACGTTGTCATCAATTACATTATGTTTCATAGACTATGGGCCTGCTGAATTATCATATTAAATATACTTATGCAACATTTTGTACTACATGTAGGTCCTAAGTGACGACGTTGACAGCGACCTAGAAACCCAGAGGATCTTCAGGAGGCAGAAGGTGAGGCAGCTGGACAGTGGTGAGCTCGAGAAAGTTGTGAGTCCTAGATTAGGAAACGGCTACGGATGCCCTTACTACAACAAGGTGATGAAAGGCGACCTGTCGAGTACCATCAACCATGCAGTTGGAACATCCCAAGGCAGCACCAAGAATGGCTATGCTTTCAGTTTGAACGTATGCCGACTACTTAATGAGTCTTCTTTGAGGCTTTAGGGAAGTGCACACCCTCGCAGCTAGAACTGATGCTCTTTTGGTTTTAACTATCTAAGTACTACCCTATGCTATACTTTGTTGGTGAACGTTTATGGTCGAAGTATGTGCACCAGTACTACTAAGTGGTGCTTGCTTTTGTATATATGGAAGATGGTCGAACTATGTGCACCAGTACTACTAAGTGGTGCTTGCTTTTGTATATATGGAAGCGTTGAACTAAGGTAGAACTATGTTAATTGATGTGTGGTTTGGCATCTCTGCTTGTTAAACTCGTGCTCATTAATCATCGGCTTATTTAGATTAAGTAGCATAAAACACTGATTGGCTAGGTTCGTTTGAAGCTAGTTAAGCTTGTGAGCGCTCGTTATCAGATTCTGATGTGTTATGGTATACATGATGAGTGTGTACATGTGGTTTTCAAGAAGGAAGATGGTGACTCAAAAAGGAAATGCACTAGTTTGCTGCCTAAGGAGTTGATCCAAGTAATACTAGAACCATCGTGTTTGTGTCATGGCTACATGATGACCACAAAGTCTCGATCCAAGTAATACTAGATCACTTGATGACAATTTGAACTGATGTTTTCACAAGTCTTGAGCATTAGGGTTTATGTACACAATTTTCAATCCCCAACCCATCCATCCCAGACACGATCTTTGGATTGCATCACGTAGATGTACAAAATCCAGTTCCTAGCTCCTGCCCCAAGCGCCTACGCTTGTGATTTTTTTTTCTAGGATCCTAATTAAGCGCCTAAATAAGCGCCGCTGCATTGAAGGTGCCCAACGCCGACCAATCAATTTTTCTCATAAGTATTTCCGCTATAGTAGGTAACTACCAATTACTCCCCGCATCTCTCCCCCTAGGTTATGCTCTAAAACCATCGTCGCTGCTCACACGCCCGCCTCCCTGCCGCCGGATATGAAATCCACACATGGAGGTCGATTGGCCATCGTGGCAGATCGCGGCCATGGACATGAGGGGCCTGTCATGGACGGCATCGTGACAGATCGTGGACTTGCGGGGCTAACCACCGGCGTCGTCGTCCATCTCATGGACCAGGATCCCCACGAAAAGGTTTGGACTACTCGGTGTCCGACCCAGAGAGGCATCATGTCAATGAGGTGCAGTACTCCGTCGTCGATCACAAGCAGCAGCACATGCACGGCATGGACTGGAATTCTGTAATAGTAATTTTAATTTTTTAACCCTAGACATGTCTTCAAGTTTAAGGTTAGAGGTTAATCATTAAACCATCAATACATTGTTGAATTGGCATAATGGAATCTAGCTCTAAATATAATGTTGATCATCAGTACGTAATGATCATTATTTATTCAATCAATCTTTGAGAAATTAATGGTCCATCCACTCCACAATTTAGTGCGTTTTGGTTTTATGCCAAAAGTCAGACATCATAAAGGTTGTGCATGTTTATTGACAATTTTTTTAAAAGTACATCATATGATTTATGCTTTCATATGGATTTGATATTGCTTTTTTCTCCTTAAATTTTCAAAGTTAATAAATATTTACTTTAAAAATAATTTATAGGCACTACAGTATGAAACTTAGGGAATATTAGGTACTGTAAACAATGGTGCATCTTATATCATGCATAATTTAAACTTGCAGCCTTATTCTCATGATTATGCGGACATTTTCCAAGGAGAGATGGATGCACAAACTCAGAAAACCCTTGAAGAATTGCAGAATGGACAATGCAACATGCTTAAGCGTATGGCGTATCGTTGCGCGTTCTGTGGCAAATATCTGGACCCAGCTTTCTTTAGTATTCTTGAGCACGCCGAAGGAGTTGCCAAAGGATACCAAATGAAGCATGGTGTGAGGGCGAAACACAAGGCACTAGCCCAATATCTCAGGAATTTGTCGGACAAAGAGAAGGTCCGAAGAAGGCGTTATGAGAACCAGCATGCCAAAGAATAGATGAATAAACGGAACCCTAAAGAAGTTCTGGTTGGCATAAGTAGTCATTTGCGGTTTTTTCGAAAATACCAATGAATATTTTAATTATCATAGTTTTTGCAGAAATGTTACATTTATTAAATTTAATCATAAAAATGCATACAATTCAATTATTGATTTTTTCAAATATTTGTAACCTTGCATCTAATAGTTTACCATTTTATTGGTTAACCATTATTTTCATATATATATATATATATATATATATATATATACATATATATATATATATATACTGTGGAGTGCTTAAAATTATTCAAGATCAATTGGCGTACTGAAAGACTCATCCACATGCAATATGAACAACAATGTATTTTTAGGGTTTCTTCAAAAGAACACCTGTGGTCATGCTGATCTTTTCTGTTTAGCCAGAATTGGTAAAGCTGCCAAATCTGCATCTGATCCGGCCCAACACTTTGTTCCTTTTGTGGGCCTGCACAAGTGGGAGGCAGAGAGAAAAGTGGGCGATGGCCCCAACCCCAACCCCACCCCCATCCCAATCCCACCCCACTTCGTTCCACTTTGTTCTTTGTAGAGACAGAGAGGCGACGTGGAGGGCGACGACTAGGGTTTGCCAAGACGTCACCTTGGCCGCCCCCGTCGTCGTCAAATCCGCCGGATCCGCGAGGCCACCCACTCCCCCTGCTCCGGCCACGATTCTCCACTGCTTCGTCGACAGCAATGTCCGACAACCGCAACTTTTCATCCCCAATCCTGGTCGCGCCGCCCGAAGCTCCGGTGGTGCCAGCTTCAAACAAGTCCACTCCAGCCCCATCTGGTACCACTTCGCAGGTAAGATTGATCTTCCCTGCCCTTCGAATGTCGATCTGACAGCACCGCCCAAGTTAAAATCTGACACTTGCTTGTGTGCATATTTCGGGTATTCGCAGATTTACTATCGACTAGTAGGTCATATTGCAACAAGTAATTTTACAGCAATACAATCTGACAATGTACTACATAATCATGGTTTTACTTGTTCGTATGGGTAGTAATGGGTAAGCACTTTCGTGCAAGTAAGAGAAAAAGGTGGGTCACTACAAGAAATATGTCAACTAGTGACCTTCTGTCAGTGACCCTGGAAGAATTGGTCATAGATCTATGACCATTTGAGACCAATTGGTCAAAAGCTGTTCGGGGGGCTCCAAACCCTAAACCATTGCGACCATTTTGGTCAGAAAGGTCACAATTTCCTTACATGAAATGGTCATAAAGCAAACAATGCTGGTCCGCTGCCTTATTTCTAGTTGTTAACGACCAATATAGATGGTCATAGCCTTGTAGATTGTGGTGGGTTGTGATGACTAGGCGCCATCTCATCAGTTTTGCTTATGTGTCATGTCCATGTGTCAATTTTTGCCCTAGGTTGTGAAGCAACCTATATTTCTGTTATTCCAAAAATTCCCAAAAAATTCTCATAAATTGTTTGGATCATATATTCATCAAATATGTCAAAAACCTTCCTTGCCAAGTTCAAAAATAACTCAACAATATTCTTTTTCCTATTCTGTTCAGAGCAGCACTTTGTGAAGGAAGTACCATTTTGGCATATCTAAATGGTATCCATTTTCTACAGTGCTTTCCTCTACCCAAATAACCATCCTCCACCAAATGCCAGCTCAATCCATTCATTATTTTGAGCCCAGCTTTAACATTCGTATTTATGTCCAATGTGGTACTTTGCAAAGCAAGTACCACCTAGGCTCCTTCTTTTGAGCTAAAAATTTGTGAAGACGGTCTTCTTAGTAACTGATCATCCTCAACCAAAACTAACGCCCACTATCCATGTGCATTTCCCGTATCGCTAATCAAACACTTGGCTGCTTATTCATGTTTGAGCATCGATCGGTCTCCTCGTGAGAATCGTATGTTGTGATTTTCTTCCTAGCACATACCTAGGGAGTGCCCAACCCACAAGACATGCCTAGGCCGCCCAGAACACATGGCAACGCCACGGTCACGCGGTGACCACGCGTCGGGCATGCGAGTTTACGCGCTCTAGAGTTGGGGCCCTCGGCCACCGTCCAAACCTCGACGTATCGCCACCAAACCATGTATTTATGATTAAATAGGTACTTATGTAACTAGAAATGATTTTTGGAAAAAATAAAGATCAAACTATGAGGCAGCCGCAGTTCAAATTTGAACCGCTTCCTACTGGATCGGCGGGAATTTATCTTTTTCACCAGAGGTGGATCAAAACTTTTGACACCCAACTATTTTGTCAATTGTGCATTAAATATGGCCTAGTATTTTATAAAATTGGTTTGGTCCAATTTTGCAACAAATATATGGTAGTTCCTTCACAAAAAACCTCATTTTGGGCACTCGAAAAATGGAAAATGAATTTTTCGTCCAAAGAAAATGAAAACTCCCTTAAGCAACATTGTTTGTCATTACAATATGCACCCTTGTTCACAATATGAGATCATTTGAACAAACTATGCCATGAATGTGGCCATAAGATTGATCATTTGGCTTGAAAGCCATGAATCTTCACGCTTGATAGCTTGTTTCTGAGAACACTTTTCTAAAATAATTGCCTTATTACAAGTTTGTTATTTTTCATGGAAACTTGGTCACATATAATGACGCAATGCGAAGGTTTTCCAATTTTTTGATTTTTTTGAATTTTTTATGGCCGTTTCAAAATGCAGTCAAAACGGCGGGAATGACCGTTCCTAGCTAGTGGTTGAATCTTGGAATTTTTTTTATGTTTCTCTGATTAAATAGATACTTTTGTACCTACAAATAATTTTTGGAAAAAATAAAGAGCAAACTACGAGGTAGCTACAGTTCAAATTTGACCCGCTTCCAACTAAATCAGCGGGAATTTGTCTTTTTCACGAGAGGTGGATCAAATTTTTTTTATACCCAACCATTTGATCAATTGTATATTAAATATGGCCTAGTATTTTAGAAAATTGACTTGGTACAATTTTGCAACAAATATATGGTAGTTCCTTCACAAAAAAACCTCATTTCGGGCACTCAAAAAATGGAAAATGAATTTTTCGTCCAAAGAAAATGAAAACTCCCTTAAGAAACAATGTTTGTCATTCCAATATGCACCCTTGTGCACAATATGAGATCATTTGAACAAACTATGCCATGAATGTGGCCATAAGATTGATCATTTGGCTTGAAAGCCATTGATCTCCACACGTGATAGCTCGTTTCTGAGAACACTTTTAAAAAATAATTGCCGTATTACAAGTTTGGTATTTTTCCTGGGAACTTGGCCACATATAATGACACAATGCGAAGGTTTCCCAATTTTTTGATTTTTTTAGAATTTTTTATGCCTGTTTCAAAATGCGGTCAAAACGTCGGGAATGGCCGTTCCTAGCTAGTGGTTGAATCTTTGAATTTTTTTATGTTTCTCTGATTAAATAGATACTTATGTACCTAGAAATGATTTTTGGAAAAAAATAAAGAGCAAACTACAAGGTAGCTACAGTTCAAATTTGACCCGCTTCTAGTTGAATCGGTGGGAATTTGTCTTTTTCACGAGAGGTGGATCAAATTTTGTTACACCCAACCATTTGATCAATTGTATATTAAATATGGCCTAGTATTTTAGAAAATTGACTTGGTACAATTTTGCAACAAATATATGGTAGTTCTTTCACAAAAAAAACCTCATTTCGGGCACTCGAGAAATGGAAAATGAATTTTTCGTCCCAAGAAAATGAAAACTCCCTTAAGCAACATTGTTTGTCATTACAATATGCACCCTTGTTCACAATATGAGATCATATGAACAAACTATGCGATGAATGTGGCCATAAGATTGATCATTTGGCTTGAAAGCCATGAATCTTCATGCTTGATAGCTTATTTCTGAGAACACTTTTTTAAAATAATTGCCGTATTACAAGTTTATTATTTTTCCTGGAAACTTGGTCACATATAATGACGCAATGCGAAGGTTTCCCATTTTTTTGATTTTTTTTTGAAATTTTTATGCCCGTTTCAAAATGTGGTCAAAACAGCGGGAATGACCGTTCCTAGCTAGTGGTTGAATCTTGGAATTTTTTTTATGTTTCTCTGATTACATAGATACTTATGTACCTAGAAATGATTTTTGGAAAAAATAAAGAGCAAACTACGAGGTAGCTACAGTTCAAATTTGACCCGCTTCCAACTGAATCGGCGGGAATTTGTCTTTTTCACGAGTGGTGGATCAAAAAATTTTACAGCCAACCATTTGATCAATTGTATATTAAATATGGCCTAGTATTTTAGAAAATTGACTTGGTACAATTTTGCAACAAATATATGGTAGTTCCTTCACAAAAAAAAACCTCATTTCGGGCACTCGAAAAATGGAAAATGAAATTTTCGTCCAAAGAAAATGAAAACTCCCTTAAGCAACATTGTTTGTCAGTCCAATATGCACCCTTGTGCACAATATGAGATCATTTGAACAAACTATGCCATGAATGAGGCCATAAGATTGATCATTTGGCTTGAAAGCCATTGATCTCCACACATGATAGCTCGTTTCTGGGAACACTTTTTTAAAATAATTGCCGTATTACAAGTTTGTTATTTTTCTTGGGAACTTGGCCACATATAATGACACAATGCGAAGGTTTCCCATTTTTTGATTTTTTTGAATTTTTTATGCCCGTTTCAAAATGCGGTCAAAACGGCGGGAATGCCCGTTCCTAGCTAGTGGTTGAATCTTGCAAAACTTTTGATGTTTCTCTGATTAAATAGGTACTTATGTAACTAGAAATGATTTTTGGAAAAAATAAAGAGCAAACTATGAGGCAGCTCCAGTTCAAATTTGACCCGCTTCCTGCTGAATCGGCGGGAATTTGTCTTTTTCACCAGAGGTGGATCAAACTTTTTGACACCCAAACATTTGATCAATTGTATATTAAATATGGCCTAGTATGTTAGAAAATTGATTTTGTACAATTTTGCAAAAAGTATTTGGTAGGTTCTTCACAAAAAAGCTCATTTTAGGCACTCAAAAAATGGAAAATGATTTTTTCGTGGATCGAAAGCATTTTACATAAAATCATTTGGTCAATTATACATAAATTTTGGTTTAATACATAGAGTTGGTAGGTTCGTCACAACAAAACTATTTTTTATACCTCAACAACGAAAAATGCTTTTCTCCTGCATTTTTTTTATTTTTAATCAATTACGACCTATTTATATGGTCATAAAGTCATCAAGTCCTTTATTGCATTCTGATTGGTCCACGAGCACCTCACGCGGATCATGCCCGACCACCGTTGGATAGGCCCGGATCCGACGGCAGCCCTCTTCCCCCACCCCCTCTACCCCTCATCCCTCTCACCCCCTCCCGAATCAGTGCAGCTTCCTCTCCACTCGTCCAAACCCTAGCCGCGCCCTCCTCCGTGCGCCGCCGCCCCCATCGATTCTGCCCAACACCGCTGTCCCCCTCCACTCTCTATCCTCCATGAGTCGGATCCCCACCTCCTCCGGCTCCCCTTCCACTCACTCTCCCGGATTTCGCACACCCACAGCCGCCGCCCTTAGATCTCGATCCGATCCAGATCGACGCTGCCACAGCTTCCCGTCGCCAGCCCCGCCCGGATGGGGACTGGACTCTCGCCGCTGCATGCAGACGCAGAGGAGGAGAGGGAGTCGATGAGCAATGGCAACTGGGACTTGCCGGGTGCTGCCACTGCTGGCCGTGGCGGCGGCGCTCGCGGCGGCGCTCCTCTACACCGCGCCCTTCTCCAAGGTGAGCGGCGCCTCACGCCCCTCGAATCTGCATGCGGCGGTATGGTGGTGGAGGCTGACGGGTGTTTGTTGTTTTTGCGCGCGTGTAGGGCCTCGGAGGGGAAGGGTGCAGCCTGCTCCCGCATGACCACTTCTGGATCACCAGCCAGCGGGTCGTCGCGCTCGGCCGCGTCAGCCCCGCCGCAGGTACTCCGCCCCTTCCCTTCTCCCTCCCTTCCATTGCTCCTCCATCGTCCCGGCGTTTCATGGTGGTGTTGTACCTTCAGGCACGTGCATGGCCTTCTAGATCTTGGTGTGCGTCTTATATGTGTGTTTGATGTTGACGTCACTTGTGGTTTTGCAGGGTTCTGAGGCTGCAGCCTGGGCACCATCAGGGTATGCTGTTTCCATGTCCTGTTTCTTCAGTGCTCAATAGTTGCTTGTGCGACTGCTACCAGTCTGTTAAGACTAGTCTTTTATGTAATTCTAAACTAAAATGGGTCTAGTTATACTAATCATTCCATGAAAGTTCAGTCTGATTTGCTGGTACTATAATAGATACGCCTTCAGCTTTTGTCATATAAACTCTCCTGGTGGTAAATCATTTGGTCTGCATTATAAAAATGTTTATGATGATTCCCACGGATTTTAGAAACCAGTCACAGTTCATGCTTTATAGTACTGTGAAGAATTTTGTTTGCTCATGCTCAGAATCATTGTTTTACATATGCTTGTGATGTTCTACTGGATGAGATGTGCATGATCTGGGTGATGAAGAAAATCGTTCGGATTCCCACCGATTTTCATGATTATTACAACCAGATACTTCTGACGGATCATGCCATCTCTTGGACTACATATGTACTCCTTTATTATTGAGCAAATACTTTCCTTTGATTTTTTGCAAACCTCTTAGCAGTACTTTTTGTATCCTCTTTTTTGTGTTCTGCTGGCTAATGAGATGTGCATTACCTGGGTGATAAAGAAAATCGACGGGTCACGCCATCTCCTGAAGTACATTTGCACATTTTTACTGCTTTAGACTGACTGTACATGCATTCCTTCATTGGTTATGAACCTTATTGCTCATTGTGTTCTGTTGGGTTGAACTGCATGATTCCGGGTGATGAAGAAAATCGTTCGGATTCCCACTGATATTTCATGATTAGTGTAACCAGCTACTTCTGATGGATGATGGCATCTCCTGTATTACATTTGCACCGCTTTATGACTGGCCGTACATGCACTCCTTGTGTTGGTCGCAAGCTTGTTGCTCTTTGTGTTATATTGGGTCTTTTGCATGCTTCTGCGTGATGAAGAAAATCGTTCGGATTCCCACTAATACTTCATGATTATCACAACCAGCTACTTCTGGCAGACCATGCCATTTTGTGCTCTTTAAGAGATTTTGCTCTGTTTTAGGTTTTAATTCATTCAATAGTTTGCTGGTGTTTATTTTACTTTGAGCCTGTGATGTTATCAAAATATTTGCTACTCTTAAGGGGTTTATCCCACTTGATGATCTTAACCGCCAAGATCTCTGAGGCTCTTAGTTCTAGTAATGTTATCAGTACAGTACATCCGTTGTTGCCAGATTTTCCATGGACTCTGTTTGTTTACTCTGCTAGTGGTTCCAGCATAGCTCTAGAGTACATCTACTCACTCAAATTTATACATTGTTAAAATGGAGGCTTGGGAAGAACTATTTTCTTTGTAGTAATAAGTCAGGAGTTGTTTGTTGCTTCAGTAGGGTGTCATACATTATAATCATCAGCTCATGTCGTCTGGGATCAAACATAGCTTTGAATTTACAAGTGTAAAGATTTATGTGAGAAGTACAAACCATGTTCACTTAAATTTCCTGCTAGTTGCATATCTGCACTTCATTGTACGTACGTCGTGTTGGATCTCAGTCCAGAATCCAGATCCATAGCTTGTACTGCAACTAATGTGTCATGCGTTTTGTGGCAGCAACAGAAGCTAGTAGGAGCAATTCTCTTGCTGGTATGCATGTATGCCTCTGCTTTGGTCTTACTGCATGTGAGCTCGGTTGTGTCCGTTGACACAGTGTAGCTATTCTGTTCCTGTAGATTTGGGGTGGGGGAGGGGGGATCTTTGCCCACTTAAATTACTTTTATGTTGTTCATCGAATTGGATGGTTGCTCTGGTGTGAATCATACTAGTATGCACTAGCAGCAATCTGTCAATGTTTGCTACTGGAAAATCCTCAATATCTTTTCCAGTTATGCTTCCTTCTAAGGAATGGTTGCTGTTTCAAACTGTATTGTGTAGTTGTTGTTTCAAACTGTTTTGCTACAGTACCATAATTTGCATTAAAGATATTGTATTATGTTGCTGTATCATTGTTTAATAAAACCACAGCATGATGCTCACATGAGATATCCACATGTTTCTGTGATGTTTGATTCAAGCTTACTCTCGTTATAATGTATTTTGTTGCTGTTTTGCTACAAGCTGTGTGTTGATTTGATAACAGGAGTTTCCTTGTCCTGGTCCTATACTGCATTTTGACTCCTCTGTTTCTGTGCGCGTGTGTTTAATTGATGTTGTTTCAACTTTCAACTGCTTCTGCATATGGCCTATACTGCAATTGAGATTTAAATTTGTGGTTGTTCCTCTTTTACAGATGCTCAAGCGTGAAGTGTGAAGCAAGTGTGAAGCCATGAAGTGTGAAGCTGTCAAGTTCTACTTAGTGAAGAGTAGCATATTGTTGCATATATGTGTTGTAAAGATTGTAATAGATTTATTTAGTGGTATATTTGATGAAATTTATGTGTTTTTGATTATGTATGTGATCTGAAAACTTGTGAAATGGAAACTTGACCAATGGGTCCACTTATGAAAATAATCTGTCAATTTTGTACATTCCTGACATGTGGGACCAGTTTGAGAGATGATCATGACAAGTGGGACCCATCTGACTAGTGGGACCAGCTTGAATATATAATGGCTGAAAATAGAAAAGCAATAAATAATAAAAGGTCACGAGCCAACAATAAAAAAGGCTACAACGTTGGGCTTGGCCCATGAAGCCAACCAGAATTAACAAGGAAATAATAATAAAAGGCTGAATTAATGGGCTTGGCCCATGTAGAAAACCGAATTGGACCGGGCTGAATCTTGTGCCACATCAGCTTGCCACGCTGGATGCCTACGTGGCCTGGGGAGGTTGCTAGTGACCAAAATGCCACAGTAGACGTATTTTGGTCATAAACGTCTACGACCATTCCAGAAGAAAGGTCGCTATAGTCAGTTTACGACCGCCAGCTTTTGACCTTATGTTTTTGGTCACAAAAAGGTCACAAATTGAAAACAGTGACCATTCAGTGACCAATAGTGCTGGTCACAAGTTGACATATTTCTTGTAGTGGGTGTTGGCCAGCATACCTTGCTCGTCGACATAGCCTTCACTATGCTATCATCTTGCTTGACAGATGCTATCAAGTAGTTTTTCCCCCTGGAAAATGACCCCCCACTGCGAGATATAGAAAAAGTATATTCACAGGAGCATACACATGTTTTAGTTTGTTGGGATAGTTTGAAGACTGTGTATATGTATTTGCTGATGCTTAGTTATTAAAAACTAAAAAGGCGAGCATAGAAGTAGTCCATGAGGAAATTTGTAATGATGGAATGAGGATCAGTTATAGTTTCATGTATTACTCGATGGTAGTATGATGATTAGTGCATATTTTGAAGGATTTGTCAAGTATAGACTGCTCTTGATTGGTGCATGTTTTTGGTGATATGTGCACACATGTAATATTTTTGGTTGGTGCATATTTTTGCTGATTGTTGTTACTGCTTACTTGAATTATGTCAGCCTATCTCCAAGATATGGTATGGGGTTGTTGGGGTCAATGAAAATTTGCTGTGAGCTAGTAGTTCACATTGCAACAAATTCCTCACTATTGGATTTTCTGCCATTATACTTCATAATCATGATTTTACTTGTTGGTATGTGTAGTAATGAGTAAATAAATAGCAAGTATACAAAAGGGTGACTATTGGTCAGCATACCTTGCTCGTTCTCATAGCCTTCACTATGCTGTCATCTTGCTTGAGAGATTCTATCATGTCCTTATTCTCACTGGAAATTGGAAAATTAACCTCCACAACTACCTCTAAAAATGGTATGTACAACAGCAAATGCATTATTTATTTTGTTGGGACAATTTAAAGACTTTAAAATTATTACCTGATGGTACCACACAACAGCCCATCAGAAAATTTGCAGTGATCAAAGGCAGATCAGTTATAGTTTCACATATTGCTCGATGAGAGCAGTCAATCATGGTTCATTTGTACATAGCTACTAATTGGTTGGTTATGAAGTTTTCTTGTCCAGCTCACAAAATTGTAACCTTGAAATATCCTAATTGGTTATGTCTGCCCAATGATTATGAGTCTAACCACTAGTCTTGACTAGTCGTGCGAATAGTTGTCGACTAGCTTTTTCGTGTAGATGTTTATACATGAACTACGTACTTAGCAAGAAGTATGCGAAAAGATTATTCACACTGTATATGGTGCTAACAAGTCCTAATGGAAGACTGATTTCATATATCAATAACTAACATTTGTTCATTGCAATGCATGCAATAGGTTTGAATGGCAAGGGAAACCATCCTGATCGGCAGTGAAGAGAGTGATCACCAGACCGCCTCAAATGATGCTTCAGATGTCACTTCACGTGGGAGTGATGACTATAGCGTTGATGACGACACCTCGAGCAACTATGACACTGATGATAGTTCTGATGGAGATGCAGATGTGGACCATGATCCTATCTTGGCACTACGGGGTAAAGTTCTATATGGCTGGGCAAATATTAAATGAACTATGAAATATCAAAAGTTGATGTTTGAGTGACACTTGATTACCACACATTACTCTGTTTGGGTTCTAGATGACCTTCCAAATCAACATTGACTGAACTAGAGCTTACATAGAGGAGTGTTTAGTTGTTAGTTTAAAAAATCAAATATTCAATTTGCCCATGTTTCTACGAGATATTGCTGGGTGGATGTGATTGGGTTATCTATGTCCTTCATTTCTTGATCATTGTAGTAGGCATTGATCATTAACCCAGTGCTGATGTTCTAGATCTTACGTATGAAATTATTTACTACTCTGTCATCTTAATTTTTTTTCATACAGGTCTGGGATACATTGTGAGAAAAGGAACTTTTGAGGACCGCATCTTCTACGGCAACCATGTATCGCTAAATGAGGATCGGTGGGACTGTCTCAAATCCATAGTAAAGCGGTGCCAACCTCCCATACCATACTACGTCAGCACCATCACTCTCTCGACAGTCATCAGAGGGAAGAGCAAGATGGTAAACACTTGGACTTTTCTTTTTACAAATCATACTTCACTAGTGAAAATGCCATCATGTAGAGATAGAGAGGAGGACGGGCGTGGTTGTGCAAATCATACTTACTTTTTTTGTGTGCAAATCATACTTAAGTTTTTATGTAACATTATTTATTTCCCTGTGCAATCAGATCTTCTCGAAGGATTACAGTCAGGCCTACCTCAAAGATTATCTACGAAAGCCCATGGTTGTGCGTGTCACCGATGAACATTTTGAAGGTAATAAAAAGGTCTTGTTCAAGATGGGCAAGAAGGACGGGCGTGCGATCATGACGAAGAACTGGAGAGAAGTCGTTGAGGGAGCCAGAATGAAAGAAGATTAAATGGCTATCTTCAGTTTCATGGAAAGGACTGGAGGTGGGCTTAGGGTGAACATGGTTAGTGGCATGAGGATTCGTTGACCCATGGCAGTAGTTTGATGCTAGTTTTATAATCTGTATGTAGTAGCCAGTAACTGCAAGTTGGTAGTATCAGCTTTTGGGTCCAGTAAGTGCAACTTAGTAGTAATTGGTACTTGGTAGTAACTGGTACTTTGGTGGTATAACTTTTGGGTCCGACTAGGTATGAAGATCGTCCAGTAAGTGGAACTTGGGAGTAACTTGGTGGTACCCTAAGTGGCGTAATGTACTTGCTATGCAAGTCTATATATATAACACACCCTTGTACCCTCCTTGATATAATTACCTTTATGGACTGCAATTATATTTCCTTTTTTTGCCACAGTGATGCTAGTATTTTTCGAATCAAATCTAACCGGGTTTCAAATGGATTGGACACTACTTTCATTTTTGAACGAGGTTTTTGTGTTGGTTAGTATGAGTTATTTTGAAAATGCGGTTTGTATGTGAGTCGCACAAAAAAATGCAATGCAAAACAAAAACTTGCGGGTCAAAATGCAATGCAAAAAATGATGTTTTTATTACTTTCGAAATGGCATGGCATGCTATTTTCAAAAACAGAGCAAACCAGCAAGTTTTTTTATTTGAAAAACAGTATACTAAAAAACATGCTATCTTTTAAAAAGCGTAATTTAAAAAAAATTGTTTTCAAAATCAACACGCTGCTTTCAAAACAGCATATTTCAAAAAGCATGTAATTTTTGAAATCAGCATGTTATTTTAAAAATAGTGTTGTATTTTTAAAAACAGCGCTATATTTTTAGAATGAGGCTGTTATTTTGAAATCAGCATGCTATTTTTAAAAACAGCGTTATATTTTTTAAAATAGCGTTATATATTTAGAATGAGGCTGTTATTTTGAAATCAGCATGCTATTTTTAAAAATATCAAATTCAAAAGAACATGATTTTTGCATGCTATTTTTGAAATCAGCATTTTATTTTAAAAGTAGCATATTAAAAAGAGCATGCTGTTTTTAAAATAAGCATGCTATTTTTAAAATTAGCATGATATTTTTGAAAATAGCATGGTATTCTAAAAGTAGCATATTGACAAAAGCATTATATTTTTAAAAGTAGCATGCTATTTTTTAAATTAGCATGATATTTTTGAAATCAGCATGTTATTTTGAAAATAGCATATTGAAAAGAGCATTATAATTTTAAAAGTAGCACGCTATTTTTGAAATCATATTTTTAAAATTAGCATGCTATTTTTAAAATCAGCATGCTATTTTTAAAATAGCATGGTATTTTAAAAACATTATATTCAAAGCAGCATGCTATTTTTAAATCTGCATATTCATTCTATTTTATTTTCAATTGAACATGCTTTTTTCAAATGAGCATGCTATTTTTAAAATATTAGTATGCTTATTTTCTATTTGAAAATAAACGATTTTCAAGGTTATTTGAAAACGAGGTTTCTATTAACGTTCTATTTTCTTATATATATAAATTTTCGGTTTCTATTTTATATTTCAAGTATGAAATTTGACTACACTTGAACAAATTTCAGCAATATATTATGTAAAAAAAATGAAAAAATACAGAAAACCAACTTCACTAAAAATGCATTCTTTCATCGATGTTGATGAATCATAACTAGCCTACCATGTCGTCCCGTCCATAATAAAATGAGTGTGTACCAAGCAAACGAGGAATTAAGAAAATAGTGGCAGTCCATCAAATAGGTCTAATACATCAGAAACAAGGTGGATCACGGCATGGAAAACTGTCTACTTTAGTTTGTTCTCAATTTTTCGACCCTAGAAATCCTTTTGTTTTCTTTGCTTGACCCTGTGCATCTAGACATCATGTCTCTACTTCACTATAGCTTTCCTGCATGAAACAACGTTTGTTAATAGTATAGCAAAGAAGATTTGAGCATGTACAGTACACTATAACAGAAAAGACACTAACTTCACTGATTTTCTCGTCATAGCTACAGAAGCTAACTTGACAGCTCTTATTCGCTCAGCCTGTGGTACATTCCTAGCAGGACTTTTTGTCTTCATCACCCCTTTGGCCTGTTCTTTACCGCCCTTCCTAGAGTCTTTCCTTGAAAAGTTAACAAACATCAACACAGTACTAGCAAATACCCGACTTCTAGAGAGGACATGTAAGTACAGACACTAACTTCACTAGTTTTCCTCGCGCACCCTTATCATCGTTCTTTTTCTTCCTCCCAGCATTGACATTTGGAGCGCCCTTTCGTTTCCTACAAAAATTGAAATAGATGAATCTGCAACCAGCATTCGAAAACATGTTTAAGTACGCACAATTTTGCTGATGCCCACTTGTTTGGTCTTGCGTAATCCTCTTCTGCAGCCTCCAATGGTCTCTTCCTAGCCCTCCTTAGCCCACCATCTTCTCCATCTGAATCTTCCTCTTTTTCCGCATGTGAATCTCCCTCTTCTTCTGCATCTGAATCTCCCTCTTCTTCTGCATCTGAATCTTCCTCTTCTTCTGTACCTAAATCTTCCTCTTCTTCTGTATCTGCCTCTGTCTCTTCTTCTGTATCTGCCTCTGTCTCTTCTTCTGGATCTGACTCTGTCTCTTCTTTTTGCTTCTTCCTCCTTGTGCTATTTGATTTCCTCGATTTTTTCCTGCGTAAATTGAAGAAAAACATGTGAACACTGTCCGGGAGAACATATTAACACTGTAAGCATGTATGGAAATGAACAATGAGATTAACATGTGCACTAACTTTGTTGCTTTTTTTTTGAATCTTCCTCTTCTTCTGTATCTGAATCTGTGTTTTCTTCTGTCTCTGAGTCTTTCTCTTTTCGCGTCTTCGTCTTTGTAACCTTTGATCTCCCCGATTTGTTCCTGAGTAAACTGAAGAAAAAGCAAGAACATATTAACATTGTAAGCATGTATGGAACTGAACAATGAGATAAACATGTGCACTAACTTCATTGCTTTTTTCCCTCTCATCCGCTCGTGCCTGTATTTAATCCTCTTGTTCGATTCTTAGGTAGTTGGTCTCCCTTTTGGAACTATTTTGATTCGATTTTCCAAGTCATCAGTGCAACATTCACGAGCAGCAGAGAAGTATGCCGACAAAGGAATGGCCTTCATCGAAATCAGTTTTTTGTCCATCAACCAATATACTCCGGAGGAGCTCCATCACCTGTTCTGACTGTGAATCGCCAGCTGCGGCTGTGAATATAGCGTCACTAGCCATGTTGCGTAGTTGATGATACTTATTCATGTGATCAGACCATACATGAGTATTAGCAGTCCTCGAAGAAGGGAACGCTGGCTTGGCATGCATTGTCCATCTTTTCTTGACAATTTTTTTGGAAATGTGCATACACCAAGATGATCCAGAACGCATAATATATGTGCACATGGGTAATCCTGACTTTCCAACTTTTTATATTTACAAGATGCATCATCCAGTCTTGCTCCTGTAAATAGACAAGTCACGTGATATATAAAATCCGCAGGCTTAGCATCCACGCCTTGTGCATCCAGCTTTTTTGCATCCAACTCCTCACTGTCCTTACCTTCCAAGTCATTGGGATCCTTAGCATCCAGGTTTTTGGCATGAAAGTCCACACCATCCTTGCCTTCCAAGTCATTGGGATCCTCAGCATCCAAGTTTTTTGCATGCAAGTCCTCAGCATCCTTACCTTCCAAGTCATTGGGATCCTCAGCATCCAAGTTTTTTGCATGCAAGTCTTCAACATCCTTACCTTGCAAGTCATTGGGATCCTCAGCATCCAATTTTTTTGCATGCAAGTCCTCAGCATCCTTACCTTCCTTACCTTGCAATTCTGTAGCATCCCTGCCATATGGGACTTTATCATATGGGCCTTTGCGCAAAACTCCAAACACGACCAAACCGTCACATGCTACCCGGTCCGTGACCTGCCAATTTGTCCCTTCGACAATCTAACGCTTTACCTTTGGAAACATCATAGTTGTATAAATATAAGAGGCAGCAATCTCCAGAGGGTGTGCATCTAGCTTAGTGAAGGGTATCGTATGTGTTGTTACTGCGTCTAATGCTGCTTCATTCTTACGCATTATGGATACACAGTGCTCAACATGCTGCAACAAATCAACAAGGTGCATCTTCCTGTTCAGGTGCACATGAAGCCTTGAGTTGAGAGACTCACTCCTCTGATTACTCATCATGCCTAGGAAATATCCACCCTTTGTGTACGCAGCATCCCATTTGTGTCGCGGCTCGTACATCCTTAACCCATGATGACCTCTTTCCCGTTGGTTTTATTTTGAACCGAACCTTATAAGCCTCCCATCTTTTCTCAAACTCATCAACATCCCAATGACGGTAAATGAATTCCCTAAATTCCTCAAGCTTTTTCTTGCGGAGGTGCATCACCATATTCCCCTCGATATGCCACGTGCACAAACGATGATATGTTCCAGTCCACAGTAGCTATTGCTTTAGCCATTGAACCGTCCCCATCGGTGATTGCTGAAATGGGTGCCCTCTGGGACATTGCCTCCAAAAATACATGAAGAAGACACTGGTATGATGCAACTGTCTCGTCTGACAATAGACCGACCCCAAACAAAACTGTGCTGCGGTGATGGTTCAGACCAACAAATGGAACAAACGGAAGCCTGTACTTGTTAGACCGGTATGTACTGTCGATGACACCACCAAAGGCAACATAGTCAATCCGGGATTGTGAATCAGCCAAGAATATGTTCCTGAAATGGCCTTCTTTGTCTTTTGTGTATTTGAAAAAGAATTCCGGGTCTGCTTTTTTCTGTGCAATCATATAGGTAAGCAAATATCTAGCGTCACTGCCTTCTATCTTGCGCTTCTTCTGGATTGAAACATGGTTGTATAGGTCTCGATCTATAAATCCAAGCTTGTCGGGACCTCCGGCATTCTTCTTCATTACATTCATAATCTGATGTGTTCGAAGTCCACCAACAGCATACTCGATGACATCGGCCTTTTGTGCGTCAGTCATTCTATGATGAGCCGATAAGTAGGGAATCAGGTTAGCAGGGACAAACAGATGGTTATGCTTGTCCATAAAATTCTTGATGAACCTGAGGCCACTACTATCTTGTAGGTCAACCTGAAAAAGAGCGGGACACCCACACCGAGAAAGACCCCTTGGTGTTCTTTTTCTATCAGCTCTGTTAAAGTGCTTAAGGGCCTGCCATCCTTGTTTGCAGCACTTGTATGTCCTTCTTTATGCATTTTGTTTCGGACCCGGACCCCTGTACTTCAGATCATCCTTTCTAACACCAAACCCTTTTTTTCTCGCATAGCCTACATAGAACATGTAGGCTTCTTCCTTAGTCCTGAAAGTCTTCTTCAAAATATCTATGTATTCCATACACTCATTCAGATCTGAACCAGCCATGCCTTTAATATCAATTCATTTACCTTGCATGTGTACATCATCCAGGTCTATGCCATCCTTGCCTGCATCCTCATTATCGTTATCATCCTTGCGCATACCATCCATTCCTTTGCCTTCGTTTCGTCTATCACCCATGTCCTTGTCATCCTTGCCTGTATTCCCCAAGTTTTTGCCATTGTTGCCTTTATCATCCATGTCGTTATGCTGCCAACGAAAATAGATAGTCAATGTTAAGGATGGATAGCATACATAATAATTATGCAATACTCTGCTTAAATAATTGATTTAATTTTTCATATCGGATTCATGTACCAAACTCAGTCCTTCAAAAGCTGTAAGTAAGTATAAAATATTCCCTGACTAAATCCAGAAATATTTAATTGATTGTACTTGTTGTAACTGATGATCTCCTAACTAAATCCAAAGTGCACGAATCTTTCAAGTCCCCTGATAGATCCACCTCGATAGATCAATTATCTGCAAACTCCATTCAAAATTGAGTCCTAACTGAATCCAAAATTATCACCTAACTAAATCCAAATTATCTCGTCACTAAGTCGAAAATATCTCCAAACACCATACAAAAATAATTATCTCCTAACTAAATCCAAAATATCTGGAAACTCAATCCAAAAGCATCTCCTAACTAAAACCAAAATAACTTTCTTTGAATCCAAATCTGCTGACAAATTCTCATGGCACACAACCCTAACTAAGTGCTTTAATATGTCCTAGCTAAATCCGACTTACACTTCCTTTGAAAAAAAATCTTGTCACAACTTTCTGAAACCATAAACCCTAACTAACTACATCAACATGTCCTAGCTAAATCCAACTTAGACTCCCTTTCAATAGGAATCTCGTCACACCATTATGAAACCATAAACCCTAAAGCTCACATGACATATCCTAAACCCTAATCAAATCCGACCCCTATTGGTACTATAAGCATAAGGGACCAGCAAAGATTTGAGATGGCTAGGCACTTACAGCGAAGATCCGGCGTGAAAACGTTGATGCACGTCGATGAGGATGATGTGGCCTCTCAGGTCGGGGAAGGTGGCGTCCCCTCGGGGAAGGAGGGCAGGCTCGTCGGAAGATCCGGCGCCGCGACCCGAGTGGGGTGACTTCCGATGGAGGGGGGAGGGGGAGTAGGAGCAGGAGGAAGGAGTGACACGGTGAGTGTGATCGGCGGTGATCGAGGGAGCCAGGGGCGATCGGCGGCGATCGAGGGCGCCGGATGCAATCGACGGCGATCGATGGCGCCGAGGTTAGGGCTCGAGAGGAGGAGAGAGGATGAACCGCTCGAACCAAATTTCAAAAGAGTACGCACGATGATTGGACCTCTATAATGAAGTGTTTTATTAATGCAATTATTTTAATCGAAAAATTTCGGATGAGAATACCCCTGGACTTAACTGGGCCGATTAAAGGTATAAAAAATGTAGGTCAAAAATACCCTTAGGCTCAAAAAGGCCCAGTTATTCTAATCCATTAGATCGCCCATATAATACACGTGATTTGGTGTATTACGATGCACCGTAAAATTTCTTTGGAGATAAGTATGCGTGTGTGATGACCTTCTTGAATCTATTTTAATTTTGGCCGATTGAACAGATGGATTGTACCAGGCGATACTTGGTACATAGAAGTTGGGACCAGCTGCACCTCGGCCTTCATCGTATGCGATGCAGAGGATTGCATATGGACTTGGCCTCGATCTGCCCATCTATGTGTCAAAAGAGAGTGAATCATGCGATTTCGTAGGCATGTTCAGGAGAGACGTACATCAGCAACAGTAGCAATCCACTGCCTTTCAACAAAGAAAACGTATAAGCAGGTGTCCATGGAGGTAACCATATGCATGCTTGATGTACTTCTTTCTTTTATTTTAATTTTGGCTGATTGAACAGATGGATTGTACCAGGCCAAAATTGGGTACTTAGAAGTTGGGACGTCATGAACAAGTACGAGATCTGGAGAAATGGAGCTCAGACGATCAGAATTTTTTTGGATTACGATGGATAAGGGTGAGTGAATCATAAATCACATAAGGATGTTCTTTTTCGTTCCTTAAAAGGCTGTCGGATTTCGGGTTTCGGCAGACCCTTTAGGTTTGAACACTGGGGTGCGCGCGGAGATTTCGCCCTCGACCTACCTGCTCCTCGCCGACTCACTAGGATCTAAACTACGAAAGGAACAACGCAAGAGACACAAGGTTTATACTGGTTCGGGCCACCATTGCGGTGTAATACCCTACTCCAGTGTGTGGTGTGGTGGATTGCCTCTTGGGCTGATGATGAACAATACAACGAAGAACAGCCTCGCGAGGGTCTGTTCTTGGCTAGTGCGATGAACTACTAGGGGGAGTTCAGTCGCTCTCTCTACTGGTTTCTTGGCGAGGTCCTATCTGCTAGATAGATGCCAGATGCCTCTACCCTGGGGGTGGCTAGTCCTATTTATAGGCAAAGACACTGGGCCTCTTCCCAAATACTGAGCGGGAAGGGCGCCAACAATTGGCCATTTTGAAGGGGAACATCGGGTACACTTATCCTGACTAAATTTGGTCTTCGCCTATCAAAGGCTCTGGTGGTGACGCCTGCTTGGGCTCCACAATGGCGTCCTTCCTGCCGTTGGGCTGGTCTTGGTCTTGTTGCACCGAAATGCATGCCTTTGCTTGATGCTCTCATCTGCGCTTGCTCCCTTTGCACCAAAGAGGAAAGGAGGACACTGCACGGGCTGGCGCCCGACTGGCGCCCTTGGTCGTCATGGCTTGCGTCATGGGCACCTCGTGAGCTACCCCGCCTTGATCTCTCCGCCTCCCCGTGAGCCAGCCTGATGAGGCCATGCCTGAGGAAGCTCCTTGTCGTCCACCCCGCGAGGCTTGGCCCCTCGCGAGGGTCTTGAGCTTGTGCTGATGAAGATGGGCCGTGCTGGGCCCCCCTTTGAGCCATGCCGCAGGCCGTAGGCAGGCAAGTCTGGGGACCCCCGTTCCCAAAACGCCGACAATAGCCTCCGGGCCCAAGGCGCGCCCGGATTTGGCCGAGCAGAGAGGCAAAATGGCAAATGCGAAGCGCCGTGGGCCCTAATAGCCTGCAGCCTTGGGCGCCGCGTGGCGGTTGATTGGACGCGGGCGTCTCCACTTCCCCATGACGCCTTGGCAACTGCACGAATTGACAAGTCCCCGCCTGCAAAGCGGGTCATGATTACCTGCGATCATGGAGGTCGGCGGTTGGCCTCCTCTGGCTTTAAGTACGGCACGGTGCGTGCCCTTGCAGCGTATCCCCTCTTGCTTCTCCTTCTTCTTCATGGCTCTGTCAAGGAAGTTCTCGGCCGCAGAGAAAGGAAAGGCCCGCCAGGTTGAGCCTGCCTCTCCCCCGCCCAAGCGCGGTCAAGGCCGCCCTCGCAAACACCCTGTGGCCTCCATGGCGACTCCCCACGGTCGTGGAGGTGACTTCCCGCACGGTGACGGGCGGCTGGCTGCGGCCGGGGGGCGTGCTTCGGCCATGCGACCCCCTAGGCCGCGCTTTCACACTGCGGAGGTGCTGCCGGAGTTCGTTGTGTGGTCGGCGGAGCCGACTAGCGCCCAACTTCAGCTCCCTCGCTTCCTCCTAGGTGAGCTCCCGGCTGGTGCCCCGGGCGGCCTCCGGCTCTAGGCAGACGGCTGCTGCAGCCGGGCCTCGTGGGCTTTGCTGGAGGTCTCCGCAGCCGGGAGCCTGGCCTTGACCCGCGGCTGGGAGACGTTTGCCCGCGCGCGTGGCCTGAGCCGTCGGTGCACCCCTGCACTTCAAGTTCGACGGCGATGCCACCCTCTATGTGAGGGTGTTTGGGAAGATGGTCGCCGCGCAGGGTGCTGCCCTGAAGACGACGACCGCGGCCGGGGACCCAGCCCCGGCGAGGACGGAGAGGACGGTGCACGCGTGGTTGGCGGCGTCCAGGGTTCCTCAAGCTTCACTGGTTCTTCTTCTGGCAGCGACTCTTCTAGCAGCGGCCGTTGTCAGCCTCCACGCCGTCGTGCCTGCTTGGTGGGTGGTAGCGGGTCTGCCTGCCGTCGCGCCTCGGTGAAGCGCGAGAGGGAGTCCGCCTGAGCCCCGGAGGAGGCTCGATTCTTCCCTGAGGGCCGGGGTAGGGCGAGCCGCGCCTGATTTGTCCTTTCTTTTCCTTTTTCCTGCATAAAAAAGACAGTAGTGTGGGGCCTCGAGGTGGCGTGTTTGGGTTACCGCTGTTAATCATCGCACTGTTTCCGTTATTTTGGTATTGTGCGTTCCGGCCGCTCGCCCGCGCGTAGGTAGTTCCCAGCCTTAGCCGTGGGAGCGACCGACCCAGGTCCTGTATTCATGTCGTGGTGCCCGTGAGGCACGGACTGGAGGGGTGCTCCTGTAGTGGACCCGGGTTGTGAAACCTTGAACAATAAGGACAGAAACACTCGCGAGGGCGCTCAGGCTGCCCCCTCGCGAGACCTTGCGCAAGAGAAATCGAGGCAGGAGGGCAAAAAGTCGAAGAGCCATAAGTCAAAAGACGGCGACAGTTTCAATAAAACTTCAAATGAGAATGAACTAGCCAACTGCAGAAAGCAAATGAAAAAGCCGCGTCCGGCACCTAGTTTAGTCTTCGACGTCTTCTCACCAGCGCGGAGCTAAGTGCTACCACTGGGCGTGGGAGGGAGCCCCAGGGCCTGAGGCCAGCGCTCCTGAGACTCCAGGGCGTGTACAGCCCCAACTCATTATTACGTGAGAGTGTCATGGGCGGTGAGCTTCACAGGCGTTGGCCTTCTTCACAGGCTCCGGGCCTTTCTTGGAGGGAGCAAGCTTCACGGGCATTGGCCCTCTTCACAGGCTCTGGGCCTTTTCCAAAAAGATAATCTTCACAGGCATTCGCCTTCTTCACAGGCTCTGGGCCTTTTCCAAAAAGATAATCTTCATAGGCATTCGCCTTCTTCACAGGCTCTAGGCCTTTTCCAAAAAGATAATCTTCATAGGCATTCGCCTTCTTCACACACTCTGGGCCTTTTCCAAAAAGATAATCTTCACAGGCATTCGCCTTCTTCACAGGCTCTGGGCCTTTTCCAAAAAGATAATCTTCACAGGCATTCGCCTTCTTCACAGGCTCTGGGACTTTTAAGGGTAAAACCTCCGGAGGTGCTGGATGTTCCACGCATTCCTGACTGGCACCCCCTCCTGAGTCTCCAAGCGCGCGGAGCCGGGCCTGGAAACATGAACAACCTTGAACGGGCCCTCCCACATGGGAGAGAGCTTATGCAGTCCCTCCCTGGAGAGAACCCGCCTGAGCACGAGGACCCCTACCTCAAGTGTTCTGGAGCGGATGTTGCGGCAGTGGTATCGCCGCAGTGCTTGTTGGTATCTCGCCGCTTGCAACGCGGCTTCTCGGTGACGCTCCTCCCCCAGCACGAGGTCCATCCCTTACGCGGAGAGCCAGTAACCGCAGGGACGGACCCACGCGGCCTGGGAATGATGCAGCCCTGAGTGGCACTCCCAGCTGGAAACGAAACTTGAAAGATGTCACCTGATGATGTTGAAGACGAAGGGGTGTTGGTGTAGCAGACTCGGTGGGCTGCGGGAGCCGATCCTCACGAGCCCCCATGCCCTGGGGCCTCGGGAGGCTCCGGAGGTGCTGGTGGCTCCTCGCGGACCATCTCCATCTCCGCCAAGGCTGCGGAACGCCTGACCTCTTGAGCCTCCAGGTTGCCCCTCATGAGGCGCTGGTACGCGGCAACCGCGTTTGGCAAGCCGTAAGGCATGCGAACGTAGCTGTCGGGTGGACCTTCGCAGCGCCCCACTTGCGAGGGCCAGAGGCGCTCCTGAGAGGCGGCTCGGTTGAGCCCTGGTATGTTGATGCAGACGCGCAGCCCATCATCCTCGCCTGGATGGGGGGCCACAACGGGTAAGCGGCTGCCTCTCATGACTCTTGACTCCTGTAGCTCCTGAATGGCCTTGCTAACGAACTCCTGAGGGTTTGGCCCTCCTTGCCTTGCTCCTTCTTGGGGGAAACGTGCTTCGAAACACGCTTCCATGTGGTGCCCTAGCGCCTCCCTCGTGACCCTGGCGAGGTCGGCGGCCCTCCAGGGGAGAGCCCCCGAGCCTTGCCTGAGGAGGGCGCCGGGCGCGCTTCCCTATGCGATTGAAGGAGGTTCCCCCTGGGCAGGCGCGGGCCCTGAGGGGCCTGCCTCTTGAGGGGCCGGGCCGGACGATGTCTTCTTCTTCTTGGGGGTGGTCTCGGGAAGCCTCCTGCTTCCACGATCCGGGTCTTCCAGTGATGCATCCTGAAAGGCTCGTTCCAGGGAGCACACCGCGTCTCTCTCTTTGCAGGGCACCGTGATGACTCCACCACTTCCTGGCATCTTGAGGACGTTGTAGCCGTGGTGGGTTACGACCATGAACTTGGCCAGCGCTAGGTACCCGAGGATGGCGTTGTATGGCAGGAGAATGTGGGCGACGTCGAAGTCGATGAGCTCGGTGCGGTAGTTGTCGCGCGCCCCGAAGGTGACAGGGAGGCGGACCTGCCCAATCGGGATTGTGGAACCGTCGGTGATTCCGGAGAAAGGCTTGGTTGGCTGAAGCTAATTGTAGGGCACTTGGAGATTGTTGAATGTTTCCACGGACAGGACGTTGAGCCCTGCCCCGCCATCGATGAGGGTCCTGGTGACTAGCACGTTGCTGATGATTGGGGAACAAAGCATCGGGAGGACTCCGGCTATGGTCGCGCACTTGAGCTGATCAGCTGAGCTGAACGTGATGGTGCACACCGACCACCTGAGAGGGCGCGTGGCCTCGAGCTTGGGGAGCGCTGCATTTACTTCGCGGGCGAACTGCTTGAAGATGCGTTGAGAGGCTGGGGCTTGAGCTCCGCCCAGGATGCAGGCGATCGCACGTGGCTCTTGGAAGCCCCCAGCCCCCTCGTCCTGATGACGGTCCTCATTTCTCCTTGGCTGCGGCGGCAACGGAGGGAGGCCTGCGTTGCCTTGTGGGCGATCCTCGCGAGGCTGATCCCTCCAGGCTCCCTCGTGAGGCGGGTCCTGCCAGCGATCCTCGCGAGGTTGGTCGCGCCACCCTTGGCGAGGGCCGCGGTCTTCCCAGCGTCTCGCGTTCCTTCCTCCTCCTCGACCGTAGCCTCGATCGCTGCGGTCGGGACGTCGGCCGACCTGAGCTCTTGGCATTCATTGGTGTTGTAGGTGTGGAGGTCGTGGTACACGCAGTACCGACTAATCTTGGAGGATTCAGGATGATCTCTGCCCTGCTTGGTGTCTGGTTCTGCCGCGAGCAGGGCAGCCCCCTTGCGCTTCACGTCCTTGGCCTTGGGTTTCTTCTCTTCTGGGTCTGCGGCATGCATCTCGAGGATGGAGAGACGCCCTTCCTCAGCCCTGGCGCACTTGGTCGCCAAGTTGAACAGCTCCAAGGAAGTGCACAGGTCTTCATGCATTGCCAGCTCCTCCTTCATCTGGATGTCGCGCATGCCGTCGGAGAAGGATGAGATGATGGCCTCCTCGGTCACCTTGGGAATCTTGAGACGCGCGAAGTTGAAGCGCTGGATGTATTTCTGCAGGGTTTCCCCTGGTTGCTGCTTGATTCGGCGCATGTCGCTCACGGCGGGTGGTCGGTCGCGAGTACCCTGGAAGTTGGCGATGAAGCGGGTGCACATCTCGTCCCAGGAGGAGATCGTGCCTGGAGCCAGGGTCAAGAGCCATGTGCGGGCCCCGTCCTTGAGCGCCATGGGAAACCAGTTCGCCATGACCTTCTCGTCTCCGTTGGCAGCTTCGATGCCCAGCTCGTAGAGCTAGAGGAACTCTGCGGGGTCAGCCGTACCGTCGTAGCGAGGAGGCAGGTCCGGCTTGAACTTGTCGGGCCACGCGATGCTGCGCGGCTCGGTGGTGAAGGCGCGGCAGCCTGCTGTGGCCACGGGAGGCCTTGGGTGACAAAGAGCTTGGTCCTGCGGGTCCTCATGCACTGCAGCTGGGAGCAGCGCGGGGTCTTGACGTGCTGGAGCAGGAACGTAGTCGCGACGAGCCGGAGCAGGGAGCGCTCGGGCAGCTTCTCGCGGGCGAGGGACTTCTTGGCAGCTTTGCTCTTGCCGCGCTGGCGCCTGACGGAGCGGGTTCCGCCGGGGGCCACGCGTCTTGGGGCCAGGACGCCTTCTTGAGGGGGAGGCGGCTGAGGCGCCCCCGGAGCTTCATCGCCCGCGCAGCACGGGGTGCGGTGCAGCAGGGCGGACGGCGCAGGAGAGCCCCCTGCGGCACGGACGAGCTCGGCGACGCGGTCGAGCCATTCTTCGTAGACGTCGTCGACGGGATGATAGCGCAGGAGCTCGTTTGCCGCGATGAGCGCAGCTCAAGCCTCCATGGGCGTGCGGAATACGCGAGACAAAGAACCAGCTGGGGTGAGCGAGGGGGTAGCAGTGCGGCCGTCTTGCCTCACGGAGGGATGCTGGGACGATGCTTGCTGCTCGTTCCCCACCGGGCCGGTGGCGGCGTTGACAGCAGGTGACGGGGAACGACGAGGGAGCCCGCCGACGGGAGCCGTCTGGGCGACACGGGAAGCGAGGGCGGCTCGGCGCTCGACGCGGGCCCGACGAGCGTCAGACATGGATGCGATGGTCGGAGAAGAACAGGGCGACGGAAGACGAATTCCGGCGCCCCCCTACCTGGCGCGCCAAATGTCGGATTTCGGGTTCCGGCAGACCCTTGAGGTTCGAACACTGGGGTGAGCGCGGAGATTTCGCCCTCGACCTACCTGCTCCTCGCCGACTCGCTAGGATCTAAACTACGAAAGGAACAACGCAAGAGACACAAGGTTTATACTGGTTCGGGCCACCATTGCGGTGTAATACCCTACTCCAGTGTGTGGTGTGGTGGATTGCCTCTTGGGCCGATGATGAACAATACAAGGAAGAACAGCCTCGCGAGGGTCTGTTCTTGGCTGGTGCGTTGAACTACTAGGAGGAGTTCAGTCGCTCTCTCTACTGGTTTCTTGGCGAGGATCCTATCTGCTAGATAGATGCCAGATGCCTCTACCTTGGGGGTGGCTAGTCCTATTTATAGGCAAAGACCCTGGGCATCTTCCCAAATATTGAGAGGGAAGGGCGCCAACAATTGGCCATTTTGAAGGGGAACATCGGATACACTTATCCTGACTAAAGTTGGTCTTCGCCTGTCAAAGGCTCTGGTGGTGATGCCTGCTTGGGCTCCACAATGGCTTACTTCCTGCCGTTGGGCTGGTCTTGGTCTTGTTGCACCGAAATGCATGCCTTTGCTTGATGCTCTCGCCTGCACTTGCTCCCTTTGCACCAAAGAGGAAAGGAGGACACTGCGCGGGCTGGCGCCCGACTGGCGCCCTTGGTCGTCATGGCTTGCGTCATGGGCACCTCGTGAGGTACCCCGCCTTGATCTCTCCGCCTTCTCGTGAGCCAGCCTGATGAGGCCGTGCCTGAGGAAGCTCCTTGTCGTCCGCCCCGCGAGGCTTGGCCCCTCGCGAGGGTCTTGAGCTTGTGTTGATGAAGATGGGCCGTGCTGGGCCCCCCTTTGAGCCACGCCGCAGGCCGCAGGCAGGCAAGTCTGGGGACCCCCGTCCCAGAACGCCGACAAAGGCCCATAGAAATTTGATCTGTAGAGCCGAGCAAATAAAGTAAACAATCACTAAATAATCATAATTAGATTATTTTGATTTCTTTCCTTACTATTATTAAGCAATACTCGACTATTCATTAGTTTCCAACATGGTTCATATAATTTGAAGAAATTTGCTTTCACAAGTGAAGATGAAGGATCCCCACGACATGTAGTCTGACACATGCATGTCCTTGCCACTGCGTCCTATATGATACTATTGATTTTCCGGCACGAGTAACATGTACCTTCATTACGTATTAAATAATACAAACTACAAAAATTGATATTTGCACACGACAACATTGGGATGCAACAATATGTTTCCTGAGGCAACAAGGAGTTGAGGGATTACTCACAATTCCTCCTACGATTGGCATGCAGATGTGTTTATTTCTATGGAGCCTGTAATTCGTGGCTTAGAATCCTACGATTACTATTAGGACTAGCCACAAGAGATTTTTCTGCAAAACTGCTCTTTGGTTTCAGGCTATGTGTCGTAGAACAGTCTTACATAGGTGAGTGTTTCCGGCTGGTGGTAAATCAATCAGCTAGCATGGCAGAAGGCAGCTGTGTATGTACGTGTGAAGGTAAATGCGTATGTATGATGCCCTGGGGGGAAAGAATTCATCCACACCTTTCTCATGAGCTAGGTAACGAGAACTAGATGGGCCATTCTGCCGTTATTCCTGGACGGCGAGGCTTGCACTGCGAAGTTGCGATCGAGTGGACGGCGAGACATACAGACCATGCAGCTAGACACATGAAAACTTCAAGCCTTTGGCTCAACACGCTACATCTCCATGGATTTGTGGACGGCAGGAAATCGGATTTCCATCTACAGTAGACGCAGGACATTGGATGGACGTGCATGCCTGCATATGAGCAAATAGGAAAAACACAAGGGGCTTATTCATCGACTTGATCAACAGAATGCGTGGGGTACGCCATTTGTAGTTTTAGTACTACCTCCATATCAAAATCTAAGAAGTTTTGGTAAGCAAAAACGGTACCAAAATATAACTGTGGAGGTGATACTTTTTGTACGGGAGCAGTTTTAGTACATTACTAGCCATACCCGCGCGGCGGCACGCCGCGCCCCATCGATACAGCACGTGTGTATGTGCTATTTTTTGGCTCGGTTTTGTATGTATCTACTGTAGAATGTGCATTCGTCTTTTGAAATATTCGGTGTTTATTTTTTCACATAGGCCGAAAAGAGGCTCAAGCCTAAAATATTAGGTAGACTATAAATTGTAGGTAAAGATGTTGTCTAGAAAGGTTGAATGTTTTAATAGTAATGGTATTGTGTAATTTGGGAAAATTTACAACCAAGTCATCCGTTTTTTATTGTGTCATAAGAATGTAATGGAGGTAACAATTTTTTTAGGGAGTACCAAAAATGACTGTATTTTTTGTAGAGAGTTAAACTTGCGAGCGAATTTTTTCTAGTATAGAAGACTGGTGTGATTTAAATACAAAAGTACTGTTATTTGGAAGACAACAACAATGGAATGCATGATATGAAGATGTAAAAACTGCACTGATGGATAAATCATGTCTAGTCAAACAGAACATAGATTTATTCGGTGAAGTACATATAGCACATTACATGAATAAAATAATTATCTTTTTTATGATACTAAGTTGACAGTTCTATAGGCTTGGGCAAATTTATTGGAGTTGTGCTTAGTCGACGGGGAGGCGGACAATGAGATTGAGATATGCATCTTGAGTATTCTAGAGAAGATTCGACGCACAAAGAAGAAGATAAAGAACAATCCTAAACTAATCTGCCGCCGAGAAAACACTGGAAAACACACCTGCATGCACGTATCAAATCAATCCCCACCCCTCCATCCATACAATGACCAACCACCACTCAAAGGGGAGAGGACATGTGTTTGTCTAAATAGACAAATCAGAAGGAAGACGCAACGCACACACGCCCCTTGTATCCTGCCATATTCCAGTAATACCACATGTCCATCTCATATAGTCATATTAACCGACATGGCTGTAAAAACAATCTACACACAAAAAATTGACCTAGAAATAGAGAATCAACCATTACAATTTCTCAACCCAAATAAATCAGAAAGAAAAATGGCTGGATTGCATGATGAGTTTATGACAGTTATATACGGAACTTGTCATTCCCCAACTGAATTTACTGGTGCATGGATTCATGCTGTGCATCTCTTCATCCAGTTTAATTTTGCTCGGAAGATAAAATGATGAGACAAATCATGGCACCCAATGTATTTTGAGAAGCACCAAGACCTTCATATTTATTATGAGTATACACAAAAGTGCCCACCTAAATCCCAGGCATTTCATGAATGAATTTTGATGAACACAACTTATAATTCCACCCGAAACAGCAATCATGGGTTCTTGTTGCTACAACTTTTAGTTTTTCCGAGTACCACTGGTATTATACCAGAACATGAGCGGATCTTCTCCTTCTGCCTACTTGCAGCCTCTGAAATTGATTTAGTTGTGTGACAAAACTTATTCTTTGCCTTGAGCGTGGTAACTTGCGAGCATGCTTATTTTCTAAAAACATCATAGCAATAGAGCATGCTTGTTTGTTAGAGCAATAGAACATGTTTGAGCTTCAAAGTATGCCTCGTAAAAAAATGATAGCATTGTGTTGAGTACAGCCTCCATACCACCGGCTGCCGACACCTCCTCACCATCGAACATCCCAAAGGCGGCAATCTCCCCGTCCCTCCAGCCACATTTTGAGCACTGAACCAAGCCTGCCGAGATAGTTGTCGACCTAGCGTGGTGTCGACCTCATTGTGACATCGTTGTCCATTGGATGGAAGGACTACTCCCGTGTAAAGAAGTGGACGCCGTCGAGGCCATCACAGAGCACGCGGTCATCGATAACTGAGAACTGAAGAGAAGGAGATTCCTGCAGGGCAGATATCATCGATAACGAACAACAGCGCACATCCTTTGGCGGAGCGAGCGAGCCGGCTTGCGCTTTCGGGATTGGCCCGTCCCTTTCCCCAGCAACGCGGCCATAGCACGCCCCTCGCAATCTAGAGGGACGCGGGCGCGGTACGCACGTATGCGCGGAGCCCTCCACGGGAGAGAAACCCCTGGCTCGACATACGATAGACCAAGGGCCAGTGCCAACGCCATGTTTCAGTGTATAGAAACTGCAAAAATTAGTGTGTATAGAAACTGCAAGGCTGCTCAGCTGGGAGACGAACCAGCTCAAGAACAGATACACACCATGCACGGACATGTATGAACACGGCGCCCTCGTACATCAAGAAGAATATTATACTCGCCAAACTCGCCGGCCTCCACGATGAGCCTGCGATTGGGCTACCACCACAACACCTCTAAGCTCACCACCACCATCTCTTCTACGACCATGGTGTCATTGACACGGAGCTGCCCAATCTCCATCTCTCACGCCGCGCCTTCCTCCCACCGCTCCGTCGCCGTCCGCACGGTCCACGGTTCCCGCCCATGAACTTGCATGCTTCATCGTCATCGGATAGGATGCACATGGCATGGCGCGACACCACACGCCCTCCGTGGAAGGGAGAAGATGGAGAAACAGAGAAAGCCATGTCCTTCCCCGGCATGTGGCCCGGAGTTGTTGCCGACACACCGCAGGGCGGACCCGAGATGCTCTGCCTGTCATGTTACCTCCACGTCCGGTCTCCTACCGCTACCAGCCCACCACGCCCGTGCCCCGCCTCGCGCCGCCTGCCGCGCCACTGCGGCCTCCGTCCGCCACAGCGCCACTCTGTTTCTCTGCTTGAACTGCAATTTTGAGGAGTAGCAGCATGTGGAGCTAGTGCAGCCGCCACTGCTGAAGGACCGTGGCATGGTGGATGGCGTGTAGGGCTACACCTGTTGTCCCTTGGCGGCGGACCTCGCGGTGATCCTCGGGGTCGTCACCAACAAGACGGCTATCAGGTTGACCTTGAGCTTGTCCGGCACCACTCACCATGGAAGTCCGTAGGAGGTGCAGAAATGATGCAGTCATTGTCGTGTCTCAGGAAGAAGGGGCACTGCCGTTGAAAGCTGCCGGCAAGTAGAACCGGGCCGAGAACTACCGCTGTGGGCTCCATGCCGGGTGGGGAAGAAATGGAGCGGGCTAATGGCTGCGACCATGAGACGGCGGACAGCGAGCAGGTAGCGGCAACGAAGAAAAGGCAACCTGCATGTTAGAATGAGAAGACCGCGCGAGGGAGAGAGACAGATCATAGTCAGTGCCTTTGATGGGAGGGAATGTAAGCTTTTATAGGCGATGTTATATGGTGGACGATTTGGCCAGAGGCTTCGAGTAAACACGCGACGACGGGACACATGAAGAAACGGAAACGAACCGAGAAACACGCACGCAACAGCGAACGATATCAATCGAGAAATATCCATAAACGCTTACACCCTTCCAGTCAAGATAAAAAAAGAAGCCCCACGAGAAACCAGGTGATGCATCGTGCATGCACTTGCATGTAGTCCAATCACGCACAAAAACAAAAATTGGATCTGCATGCATCTGAATAGCGATAATTAAGGGGCTCATCCCCACAAAAAAAACAAAACCATACTACTTGCAGAAGGTGGTTATATCTCGGTCCCATGTGCGACAAAAGGAATGTCCAACAGCCATCAAACAATCGCTAAATGCACTCCAAACCTACCAAGAGAAGCCGCATGCTAGTTCAAAAAATTTGAAACGAAAAGTTGAAGACACCACGCATTCGTACACAGCCACGTACCAAAAAAATACACGTGCCACATGAGTAATTACCAAGGGGTCGTTTTCATCCAAGTGGAGCAATCTCAGGGCAAAAAAGCTCCCAGATATAGATGTTTTGGTATAATTAAGCGTGTACTTCCAGTGTTTGCCACTTCTCTGGTCGGCACTGACTCACGTGGGGCAAGCAGCTGGATGCATGCATATGCATAACATAATCGCCGAGGTGACCAGCACATATGCATAACGAAGTCATTCATTTTCTTACCTTGGCATGGAAGTTTTCTACAATTAATTGTTTGATTGTTATCTCACTTGATGTTCAAGCTTATTGTTCTTTCCATAAAATTTTCCTTTATGTCCTAGAAATTTTCACTAATCTAATCAGGATTAGGTATGTAAATGTTTCCAGTACATATCAAGACAGTGGACTCGTATTTGACATCAAATATTCTTCGGTACGTTTATCTTATAATATTTCAAGGATTATCATCTCATTCTATTGCCTGGTCAAGATGCTTCCACTGTGTTTTTTATATTTTCTTATTATTCCTTCTTTTATTAATTGGGTTTGTGCTTTATTATTTTATTATGTATTCTTAGTGATGAGAATGCAGAAGATTGGATTGCAAAGACATCCCAAGTTAGTCTATGGGTAAGATGCACCAAATTTCAACAAACACAGGTCTTAAAATTCAATACATATTTTCTGCTTTCGTACTATAATTCTATCCTACAACTAAATTAAATTAGTAATAGCCAATAGATGATATATGTATCGTATTTTTACTTGGAAACATTTACTTTGTTCTAGCATTTATTTGTACTCCACCGCTTTAATCAAATTCACAACTATGTGTCTGGGCAAGTCCAGATGGATTTTACTGATATAGATAGAACCTAATAAAAACACTATGTTTTAGATTTATAATGAGTCAATCCTTGATTTTTTGACATTCCAGAAAATTTAAATAGTTGAAAAACATAACTATGTTAGTAGTCTGACAATATGAATTATATTTTGAAAAGGAGTTCTTCACTCACAACAAATATTATTACAACGGTAAATGTTTTTTTAATATAAAGCATTCTAGGTATAGCCGATATATGAATGGGTGTTGTAATCCATCTTTATGTTGTTGCGTCACTTATGAATGTGCCAACACGTAGTTGTGAATAGTTATTTGATATCACATACACCAAGAATATTTACATTTTTCTTTGTTAAATGACCTTTTAATATAAAAACGATATTATAATAGTATTCGACCTTTGCAAAATTGGACTATTCTTCTTTGTCCTTTGGTTTTGTAGGTTCAGACTTATTCCCTCGGTTGTGTAATTATGATGTACATATGAATAGTCATTATTTTTGGATATGATAGTTGATTTCCATATTATTGCAAATTGACCCATATTATTTTCATGTATGTGTATATTCTCTTTTGTCCATATGACCTTCTCTGAAGGACTTTCCCATTAATAATGCTCAAAATCAAGACATCATTATAATCATTTTTCCTTTGTTTTCTATTTTTTTGTGGCTACAAATATACTTGGTTAATGGTTCAAAGAACAACTTTTGATACTAAGATGCATACTTCCATGGTCCTATTGTGTGGGGCTAAGAATTATACAATTAAATTCAGTTAAATAGACTGGCCAAAAGTGATGTGTAGTTTCGAGCTTCTTACATGCCATACGGACACCTCCCCATGCAGACTCATAAAGGTACTTTATTTGGGAAGCGTTTATTTCCTGCTAGGTAGGTACATCCCGAACAAGATGCAAAGCAAATATCACATACAATAGGAAGTCTAACAACATATATGGCCTGAACTGCAAAATCTCAGTTTGAACCTGTTAGGAAAGATGGATATAGATAAGGTAATGAAGTATTGATATCTCTGCATATTACAGCAAGGTAATTTAATTAAGTTTATGGCTATACCATCTTCATCTAATTGCTTGCTGTATGCTCGGCAAAGCAGGTATGTAACCTCTATATCAAAGAACCAGCTCCAAGGATATAAAAAGGGTTTTCTCATAGTCTAGGATATAAAATCAAGATCACTTCATTTATCTTTCAGTTATGAGTATCTAACATTGAAGATTAAGGTCAGAGATAAAACAGCTAGCTCAAACAAACATCATGGTATGTAAGAAAACCCGTCATGAAGATTACATGAGTTTTGTGTGAATTATATCTAAAATATGTCCAATGTTGTACACTTTTTTGCTTTTAGGATTCATATATTTTCATATCAAAGAAGGATATTAAATGACTTTGTATATTTACATAATAAGTTGTCTTCTATCCTAATAACAACAATACTCAAGAAAACTCTTATATTTTTAAATGTCCCCAAATGTGCTTTCAAATTTTCCTCAGATAAATAAAACAATATGTTCTAATCATTGAACTTCATAAAAATTCTAGCCCGCGCATCGAGCGGGCCACTTTGCTAGTTTTTATAACAACAACAAAATTCAACATAAGACTTTTATCATAGAACTTTTATAATGTACTTCTCATGAATAAGTGACAATTCACCACATTATTGAAGTATAAAGCAAAAACTCTATTCAAAACCAACAAACTATGTTCTCAGTCAACTTTGCAACTACAATTCATCATCTTTTCAAGAAGGGTCAAGTATCGGAGCCTTTAAGAAAGTCTACATACCCAACCATCCTATAGTCTTTTATGATGGCTAACACTCACTGCGTACACACGAGCAAAATGTTTCAACCGGACACATAGAAAGATAGGGGCTTATAGTTTCGCCTCCCAACGTATTCACCTCAAGGGTGATGTCAACAATAATAACTCATGCTATCTATATTCAACTTGACACACTACAAAAAAAATACACTTCCGTGATGATACGTGTTTGTCACAGTAGGTCAGGTTTTCTGTCATGCATGTACATCCATGACGACTTTATGACAGAATCAAGATAGTCATACCTGTGCTGTCATAGAAGTGTTCCATGACATTACCAAAATTATCATCACGAAGTGTCCACTTCCATGATGATAAATCACGCGTCACAGAAGTGCTTTCGTCAAGGGTGACCGACACGTGGCATCCACCGTAATGGAACGCCATTAAGCTATCGGGTCCGGTTTTGGATCCAATAACTCGTTAACAACCCGGACCAATGTGGATTTTCCACGTGTAAAATCATCATTGGCTGGAGGAAACACGTGTCAGCTCCCCATTGGGACAGGCGTCACTCATCCAATGCGCGAGATGCGCTTATGAAATGTTGATAGCTGGACCGGCCTAAAAGTGGCCCATAAAGTTTAAATGGGCCGGCCCAACTAAAGGCCCACAAGATTTTGCGGTCCATGTTGGGCCAGTCCAGCTAAAAGCCCACGAGATTTTGCGAAACATAATTGGCCGGCCCACTAAAGGCCCACAAGATTTTGCAGGCCACAATGGGCCGGCCCAGCTAAAGGCCCGCGAGATTTTGCAGACCATAATGGGACAGCCCAGCTGAAGGCCCACAAGATTTTGCGGACCATAATGGGCCGGCCCAGCTAAAGGCCCACGAGATTTTGCCGACCATAATGGGCCTGCCCAGCCGAAGGCCCAAAAGATTTTGATGACACTAGTAGGACGGCCCATTAACAGGCTGCCATGTTTTGGGCCAAATACCGGCCCATATTTGATCCGGTCCATTAACAGCCTGCCACGTTCTGGGTCTAATAAAGGCCCATATGAGATCTAGCCCGTCAAAAGCCTACCACGTTCTGGGCCAAATTACGACCCAGATCAGGTCTGACCCTTTGAGAGGCTTTGGGCTAAATTATGGCCCATATCAGATTCGGCCCGTCAACTGGACGTTATGCTTTTGGGCCCACTTGTTAAAGGCCCATTTAGTAATTCGGCCTGATATTAGTTTGGCACGTTTCAGGCACAACCTACTTTTCAGCCTCCTAAAAGCCCATTGAGTTTTTTTGCGAAAATAGGGCCGGCGGTTTACTCGGCCTATTAAAGGCCCGAATCTACTAGTGGGTCAGTTTACATTTAGGCCTGTTAACGGACCAAGATGAGGGGGCCCATGATGCGGATCATACATAGTGATTTGCATGACGGCCCGATTATGTACCGTAATTTTATGATTTGACCGGTTTACTGTGAAGACAAGATATATATACAGTAAAATAACTGCATCATCGTGAATAAGAAAAAAACTAGACTATACAATAAAAAAATTACGACATATTACATCCACTGGGCATGAAAGTTCGCCACTATGTTAATAAAGCACAAGCAGACATCAGATTACATACATTGGGCATCAAAGATCGCCACCAGTGCAAATAAACACGCTAACAAAATAATATACAAAACCGACAACACTTCAATAGAGTTCAAGAAAGGTTAGCCCTGCTCGGGAGCTGCAGCGCAAGCAGCTGAGCAAGCTGATGAGACTGCGCTTGTTTGACACTTATATCTTCCTCACTCTAAAAGATAAACAAGTAGACATATGACATGTTTTGCACATATAAGTATCAGTGCTGACAATTCATCACATTTCTTACTGATGAATAAAGTGACACAGTTTAAAATAGCATTAACACAATATGGTATTGTTCAGGTCAAGACATGGCAGGAAATGACATTGTGAAGGAGTTGCAGCTTCACGACACCATTGGATTACAGGTCAAGAACTCATAAGTGTCAATGGTTAGTGTGTTGTCAATTTATCCCATTTCAGATTGGCAAAATAAGATCACTTGCTTTGTATAGTTTAATTTACATGGTATGAAGAAGGAACTTGGTTGTACAACTGAAAACTTAAATTGAGAAGGACAAACTTTTGTTTATGAACTACATAATAAACTTTAAACATGCAATTTGATGCAAACACCAAAAATAAACAACTGTTGCAGTCATGCCTAACCAAATATACACAACGAAGTTTGAAGGCTTGAGAAGGACAAACTTACATTATTGGTGAAGACACGCTCTATAAAGCCCTTGTCCATGCTGATGTGGGGGGGATTCAAGAAGTTTACCACAAAATCTTCTTCATAAGCAGTGCCTTTATTCTACATTTTGTTAAGAGTAAATATAGATGTGACAATATAAGAAAAAATGGAGAATATTTAAGATAAGATGAAGAGTGATGCTACATAACCAAGTAGCTATAAATGTAAGTACAGCGATACAGGCAAAAGGTACAGCCAAGAGCAATGCAGAGCTAAACTTCTTCAGTACCATCGGTGTTATCCAACCTTACCGTAAGAGTAAATATAGATCTGATGTGTAGAAAATGGAGGCCAAAGGAAAATAAGCTGCAGAGTAATGGTACATGAACAATTACCTGTCAATATAAGTACACTGATAAAAGACACCAGGAACTTACAAGAACAATGCAGAGCTAAAACATTTCATTGGCATTGGATATATTCTAGACTAATGTAACTATTCATGCAGATCAGATAATTTGGAGCGAACAATTGATAAGCAAGCTATCATGCATACTGCTATCACATAATGAACCAGGTATGTATGCAAGTACAGTGATACAGGACAACATGTACTAACAAGAGCAAAGTAGCGGGTAGCATATTTGCGATATCATGTGGTTCTTTTCAAACTAGAATTCTTTTTCAAGCAGATTTCCTGCAAAAAAGATCCGTAAGGCACATGCGGAAAAGTAGAAGTTCAAATTGTCATGCGATATCATAGAAAGTACCTCTTCCTCGGAACAAGACCAATGCATAACAAGGTTTTTCCATTCAACATCTTCTAATTTTAGCATAGGAGACTTCACCGGAAATTCGTTTATAGACTTGCCATCAAAGTGTGATTTCCTCAGGTAACATCGATACTGCTACAATGCTTCCTTGAAAAGCGCAAGCAAGCCTTTCTCATCATGACTATCCAGATTGACCCTCGCCTACTTACAACAATGTAATATAAATCATTAATGTGTTCAATCAGCAGAAAACAGGAAGATAATCACCATGAATAGCACTTACACGTAAGTGGGACAAGAAGATGTGAAAATGGTGTTTGTCTTCACTATGATCTTCCCATGATGGGAATATATGCACATAGTCCCTAACAACATTGAAAGCATTGTCTTTTAAACTGGGAATAACTGGAATGGGGTTCCAATCTGCAGGAATTGGCCGTTTCTGCAGTTGGGATAGGTCTTCAGCCGGTGGACTTGCTGTACTTTTTGCTGGAATGGGCTTTTCTGTGGTACGGCTGGTGCTATGGCAACTGAAATCGGCATACCTTTTGCTAGAGTGCAGGTCCTGTGTGGTGGGGCTAGTGGTGTGGCCAGTGAAGTATGTGTACAGTCTGCTAGAGTCGGTCCTACGTTTTGTGTCACTGGTTGTACAACCAATATAAGTGGGGTGTTATCTGATTTCTCCGGCAGAACCACGTTTTTCAAGGACTTTGCTGGTGTTCCTTCAGGTTCGGCAATCACGCTCTTCCTTTTTGATATCTGATGCACAAGAACAACATTTGAGTGGAAAAACATGGTATGATGACAGATGGAATATGTATTCATAATGGATGGGCATGGCATCTCGACATATATGATGAGTAAACTAAACAGATAGCGGTGCAACCAAGTAGAAGAAATGCAAGACAACATATGCAAGATACGCGCAATCAATAAAGCCTTACCAAATTAGAACAGGCACCTTGATGGGTGAACATGACAGGCCATCTGCCTTTGACTCCTCGAGGTTAGAATAGTCATTAGGATCATATTCTGAACAAGAATCTACAGGTGGGGAGCGTATGAGTTTCATTGCATCCAGAATGGCACTCAATGCCTTGGTGCCAATTTTGTAAGTCATTGCAGTGTTCCACAATATTCTTCTGATGTGCGGATTCTGATATTCACTGTAATTACGTATAATATCTGAGAACCATGAAAACATAAATAGTAGTTAGATTATCTTTGTAATGCAGAGGATATTCTAATATAGGGGCACCCCTGTAAACACTTGTGTGCTATCACTGGATTCTGATGAGAGAGCTCATGTGTGCTGTAATATGATGCGTGTATTAATATAATCTGGCACAAGTACACAAAAAACAGGCTCCAGAAGTAAGGATAGTTGGCAGATGATAGGTTCATAATATACTGTATAGAGAGTTTATTGCCAAACCATGATAACAAGAGCACACATTAACTAGGCAGATCACACTGTACATAAAAGGGGTACACCATAAAGACGATATATAAATTGGGAAAGTGGAACTGGCTTGAGAATACGGTGTTGTATTACCTCTAGTAATTGAAAGCCTATTGATCACGTACAGGCCAACTCTATCAGCTGTTGACTGCAGATGTCCCTGCTCCCCTTCCTGACAAGGAACATACTATACGTAGTAAATACAGAATAACAAAAAGAGGAACATGTTATAGAACAGAAGAGGAAGCATATTCTTGAGGTTCCACTTCATTGCATACAATGTTGGTTTCCCACTCACGACGAATCACAACGCCCAAAGAAATGCAATTCCATGTTGTCTCTCTATATGTGGCAATTTTGAACAAGAGTCATTAGGATCATATTCTGAACAAGAGTCAACAGGTGGGGAGCGTATGAGTTTCATTGCATCCAGAATGGCACTCAATGCCTTGATGCCAATTTTGTAAGTCATTGCAGTGTTTAGCTTCAAGAATGGACTGCTGCTAGTGCAACACAAAGCAGCTACACAAATAATAGTGTAGATATAACGGGAAAACCTTAAGCATCAGAGTAAAATCAGCAAAGTGGAACTTGCTGGAATATATGTGCTAGTATTGCCGGTATGGCTAGAAAGGCTTCGGATACCAGCTCTCTTCAACTGAAGGCGCGGTACTATTAATATCAGTGTAACTCTCAAAGGCGACACAACTCCCCGCATTTCCTTGCTATTCTTATAGGATTCAAGTGGGCAGACCACTACAAATCCAATTCCCATGTTTACAAAATCCTACGGATCAAAGAGGCCCAAAGAGTTCAAAGTGTCCATCACACCTGACCATATAGACCTCTACACTGCAAATGTCCCTGCTCATCTTCACTACAAGGAACATATTGTACTACTATCATACTCCATCCTTCCAAAATATAATTCTTGGTTGAGATTTCCACTATGGATCACATACAGATGTATCCAGATACATTTTAGAGTGTAGATTCACTCATTTTGCTCCATATGTAGTCCATGGTGGAATCTATACAAAGACTTGTATTTAGGAACGGAGAGAGTACATATTAAAGAAGAACAAAAGATGAACATACTATAGAAGAGAAAGCATATTTTGGATAATAAAATGTTCGTTGCGCAGTGCCCACACATGATGAACCAGAGCGCATTAAGAATGCAACTCCCTACCATATCTCGACCATTTTAGGCGGTTTGATGAAGATCGTACGTCTCCTAACCCTTCTTCCTCCTGTTCCTTGATTCTTCCCATACAGAACACCGCACGGGCCGCCGGCCGGACCACTGGCCCCCACCGCCTGTGTTCCTCCACCACCCCACCCCCACCCCCGCCCCCACCCGCGTTGAGTTTTCTTCGTTCGTCGAGGCCGCACCACAAGCCCCCCCACAACCACCGCCCCCCCATAACTACCGGCCCCACCC